>NW_015387227.1:289742-315303 GCF_001527695.2 Protobothrops mucrosquamatus
CAGGGATAACCCTGATCTCTGGGGGCAGTTCATTCCAGAGGGTGGGAGCTCCCACAGAGAAGGCCCTCCCCCTTGGGGTCGCCAGCCGGCACTGTCTGGCTGACGGCACCCTGAGGAGACCCACTCTATGGGAGCGTACCGGTCGATGGGAGGTACTCTGCGGCAGGAGGCGGTCTCGAAGATATCCGGGTCCGATGAAAGGAATAGCAGCTGCCCTGTGTCCGGAGCAGGTTAGTTACTGGAAGAAATTTGCTGTCATTCTGTGCATGAACCCAGGACGTGGTGAAAAAATTACATCTAATCAGCTGATTTTTATCCATTTATGTATGGACAAATGACAGTGCTAAAAGGCACACATTTTACAGGATCACAAACATCTGTACAAGTCAAAATAGGTAAGAAAATGGTAAGACAACACCTATCCACTCTAGACAAGGTCGGATCACCAGGACCAGGTGGATTACATCCTAGGGTTCTGAAGAAGCTGGCAGAAATTATTTTGGAAACACTGAACCAAATCTTTCAAAGGTCCTGGAGCATTGGGGAACTACCAGAAGACTGGAAAAGAGCTGATGTGGTTCCCATCTTCAAAAAAGGGGGAAAAATAGATCCAGGAAACTACAGACTAATCATCCTGTCGTCAATATCTAGGAATATCCTAGAAAATAAAATCAACAATGGCTTTCTAAACATCTAGAAGCAAGCAAAGAAGCCAACATAGGTTTATCAAAAACAGATCATGCCATACAAACCTTATTGCATTCTTTCACAAAGTGACTAAATGAGTGGACCATCAAAATGCTGTGGACATAGTATAATTGGACTATAGCAGGGGTAGGCAACCTTGGCTCTTTTATGACTCGTGGACTTCAACTCCCAGAATTCCTGAGCCAACATGGCTCAGCATGGAAACCTCTCCCTTTCCCCTCAGCGTGGCTGGCTCAGGAATTCTGGGAGTTGAAGTCTACGAATCATAAAAGAGCCAAGGTTGCCTACCCTTGGACTATAGTAATATATCTGACAAAATAGACCATAACCTACGGTAGTGGGGTGGGCCTGATCTGGCATGCAGCGCTGTGGGGCAACTCAGATGNCATGGCTCAGCATGGAAACCTCTCCCTTTCCCCTCAGCGTGGCTGGCTCAGGAATTCTGGGAGTTGAAGTCTACGAATCATAAAAGAGCCAAGGTTGCCTACCCTTGGACTATAGTAATATATCTGACAAAATAGACCATAACCTACGGTAGTGGGGTGGGCCTGATCTGGCATGCAGCGCTGTGGGGCAACTCAGATGGCCCTGATTCAGCCATGGCACTGCAAGGAGGCTTGGGTGGCCCTGGTCCGGTGTGTGGCACTGAAAGCAGCTTGTGAAGGGCCAGTTCAGTACAGGGTGGCCACATGGCACTCGGACTGCCCTGATTGCTGCAGAGTGGCTTGGGTGCTCCTGATTCACATGTGTGGCGCTCAGGCAGTCCTGGCTGCACAAAGAGAGTGCTCGTTTGGCAGATGACCACTGAATAGGAGAACCACTGGATATTAGGGGGAAAGGGGTGGCCCAGGGAAAGGAGGTATAAAGAGGGGAAGTATACAGTGTGAAGGAGAGAATAAGCAGAAGCAGTGTGAGGGAAAGGTAGGCAGTGGAGATCAATGGAAAAGGGGGCAAAACAAACAGAGGAGGAGGTGAAGACATGGGAGGAAGGGTTTATCATCCCACCCTCTGACCACCCCATTGCATGGTCCTGCTTGGTGGGGGCTGCATGGGAGGCAATAGGTGCCAGAGAGAGAGGGGGGGTGGAGAATGAAGCTGATCCAGAGAGAGAGAGAAAGCAGGGTTGATCCAAGTGAGTGAGCAAGCCAGCAACCAGAGGGAGCATAAGACACACCAGAAGGCTGCAGAGGAGAACTGATTCAGGTGAGTGAGTGAGCCAGTGACAAGAGAGGGTGCAGACCCAGCAGAAAGCTGCAGAGAAAATCAAATCCAGGCAAATGGACAAACTAGTGACCAGAGGCATTCACATACGCGCCAGAAGGAAGCAGAGGTGAGCTGATTCACTGGAAGACAGCGGAGGCAAACTCTGCTGGGTGACTGGAGGTGCCCAGGCAAGTGATCAGGGCAGGTGAGGGACAGAGAGACCCTGAGATGTTAGATCAGTGACTGAGAAGGGGAGACACCAAATTTCCTGGGAGATAGGGAAAGAGGGATCCAGACTCTTGCTACCTTTCAGGGGTAGTACTACAAGTGGAGGCTCATCCTGGATTTTCTGGACTAGATGACTTACAATGTCCCTTCCAACTCTGTTATTCTAATTCTAATTTTAATTCCTTCTAGCCTTTCTCCATAGGAGGGGTGATCTTGTCCAGGGACATGAGCCAAGTGAGCAAAATGGACTTCACCACTGTGACTAAGTGGTGGGAGGAACAGAACAGTGAGATAGAGATAAGTATAGCAATTGACATCCCTAGGGATGCTTGGCCAGAGGAGTGAATTCTAGGCAGTGAGGGAGGGTAGACACAAAGGTGGGCCAGGACTCCTCCCATTCATGTGCTATTTGAGTGAAAGAGAGGGATCCCAGTGTGCTTTCGGGGTGAGATCCTTCAATTGACTAAAGATGTAAAGGCATGGATGATCCATCCAGTCCCAAGGCCATGTCTTTAAAAGAGACATCAGACCCCAAAGAGGAGATACTCATTTTGATTATCATAGGGGCATCAGGGGCAGGGCCTGCCCAGGCTATGGGAAGCCTGGCACCCATGCCAACCCAGACTGGCAGTCTCTGTACAGCCAGTGCCAGAGGGGAAAGAAGAATACAAAACTTGCATGGAACAGGCCATGCAGGCAGTAGAGGAACGGGATATCTCAGAAACACAAAAGAAGCAGAGGATCTCAGAGAACCTGAAAGATCCTGCTGCAGAACCCATTAGAAGCTTAAAGTTCACCCAAGGGCACTTAACAGTGTGTAATTACCTGTTTCCTGCAGGATGCATTCGGCCCTGCTGAAACAGTTTCTAGCCTACTGCTTTGGTTCAAGCAAATGTGCCAGAAGAGAGGCGAAGGGCTGTTTAAGTACATCAGACATTTGAACAGGTTGCTATATCAGATCGTGGTGAGGAAAGTGATGGAGCCAGCTGAGGTAGAATGGGTCAGGATGCAGCAGATTTTGCACGATGCTTTATCCTCAGACCCTGGCCTAGGGGGCCATCTGGGGTTACCACAAGTTCATAAAGAGACTTAGGGCAACTGAAATGGTGGAGGAAGTCAAAGAGGTCACAGCTGATTCACCACCAGAATGGCCCTCACGCATTGGAGTGAGGAGAACTGGAGGTAACGATGCTCGGTTCACTTCTATAGAAGCTCAAATATCCCACCCAATGTAGGTGGTGGCCTCATGGAATGCAAGGGGCAGCTCACACTTGAGTGGAGGCCCAGCTAGCCAGCCAATGGTGGGATAGGCTCCTCCACCTCATCTGAGAAACCGGCAAGGCCAGTGATCTGTTACAACTGTGGGTGTACAGGCAGTGGTGGGACTCATATATGTGAACAACTGGTTCTCTGTGTAGATGCTGCTTTCGGAAGTCCATTCTGAGCCTGGGCAACAAAACATTAGCTATCAGTTCTGCCAAACTGGTGAGAACTGGCTGAATCTCACCACTGGGTATAGGGCAGGACAGATGTTCTTGTACAAAGCCACCCAAACCGTGAAGCCCTACCCAGTCGGGAAACTTCAGAGGGCCCCAGTGAAGGAGCCAACTCAGTAGTGGGATTCAGCCAGTTCGTATCAGTTCGGGAGAACTGGTAGCTAAATTTACCTGAATTCGGAGAACTGTCTGGCTTCTGGAAGTCCAGTTTAGGCATCCCAGGTCTAGAACAGCCCACCGGACATGCATGGATGCCACTTCCGAAAGTCCATTCTAGGCATTGGAGGCCCAGGCCTGCATCACATAATAGAACTGGTTGTTCAGGTATTTGAATCCCACCACTGAGCCAACTGGGTGTACATAGTGTACATTATTTTTTGGTAAGATAAAAAAATGTGGAATAGACAGAATCATCACCAGATGGATTCATAAGTGGTTGACAAACCACATTCAGCATGTAGTCCTCAACCGAATGACATCTACATGGAGGCTTATATGTAGTGGGGTACCCCAAGATTTTGTTATAGGTGCAGTACTCTTCAACATCTTCATAAACATTTTAGATGAGGGAATATAAGAACTCATCAGATTTGCAGACAACACCAAACTGGGGGGGGGGGATAGCCAACACTTTAGAAAGTCAGCTCAAGATGTGGAAAGATCTTGACAGACATGAACACTGGCCCCTATCCAACAAAATGCAATTCAGTGCTTAGAAAAAATAAGCTTTTATACTTAGGCAAGAAAAACCAAATGCACAGACATAAAATGGTTTAACAGCAATAACTGTGATCTAGGAGTCCTAGTGGACAACCACTAAAGTAAGAGCCCTGATGATGCAGTGGTTAGAATGCAGTATTGCAAGCAAACTCTGCCCATAGCCTGGAGTTTGATCCTGACGGGATTCAAGGTTGACTCAGCCTTCCATCCTTCCTGGGTTAGTAAATGAGGACCCAGATTGTTGGGAGCAATATGCTGATAATGTAAACTGCCCAGAGAGTGCTGTAAAGCACTAAGGGGTGGTATATAAGTCTAGGTGCTATTGCTATTGCAAATTATAAGCTAGAAGTGTGTTGCATCTGTCAAAAAAGTGAAGTAGTCTCCAAGAAGGGGAAAAAAATCTTCCACTTATAATGTGATGGTTGGAAGGAGTATTTAGAATTGGCTCCAGTTCCAGGTCATTGACTTAGCATCTTCAACGTTTAAACCATTCTTCTAGTGCTCAGTCTTACTGAAGAAATTCTTTAATAAAGTTCACGAAAAACTTCAAGGAGAGTATGAACAGACTAGACTAGATATCAAGTGGAAACAAGATTATTTGAGATGTTTTTTTTTTCTAGCTCTGATTTCAAGGGTTATCCACCTATCTTGGACTCAGTACAACAACAAGGGCAGCATAACATCTGTGACTCTTTGTCAATCCCCCTTCTACTCAGCTGTCTGGTCTGCCAGTTCTGAGCTATTACCAAATGATATTGTCTTCTATTGTGAATATACCATTTGCTACAGGAAGGCAACTGATTCTCTCCTCTGGTGTTACTGCCCTTCTCGTTCAGCATGTCACCAGCCAGTAGGAGATATCTGATACTGTAGAACAGGGGTAGGCAACCTTGGCTCTTTTATGACTCGTGGACTTCAACTCCCAGAATTCCTGAGCCAGCATGGCTCAGCTTGGAACCTCTCTCTTTCCCCTTAGCATGGCTGGCTCAGGAATTCTGGGAGTTGAAGTCCACGAGTCATAAAAGAGCCAGGGTTGCCTACCCCTGGTGTAGAAGGACTGTGATGGGCTGGCTACAGGAGAAGACCACAGAGTAGAAACAGTCCCAGAGAGGTGAAAGACAGACTCTGACATGATTATACAACTAGCTAGATTCTGCTGAAAAGGAGAATTAAAACTGAATAACTGCTGAGTTACCACATCTCTTCCTTTGGGGAGGGGAAAGGAATTGAGTTTAACAAACATAGGGAAAGTACCAAATAAGCAACAAAATCCCAATACCACATTTGGCATTGTTTTCTGGAAAACACAATGAAGAAAAGTGAAGCTGCTAACCTTATGGGAATGCTGTGTTTCAGACCAATGGGAAAAGAACATACCTGAACGACACAGCATTCCTAAAACAAGCATTGATTCCACCCATAACTCATCAGATGACTCTATGTCCTAGGGAACAAGTGGCAAAGATTGATAGATCTTCTTCTATCTTTGGATAGGAATAAGGAGAAAATTCTACTTTTTAAAATAAATATACAGTAGCTAATGAGGATGTTCAGTGCTTTTTTTTGTAAGAAAAAAGGTGCCAGAACTCACATTTTGTTAATCTTTTATTAAAAAAATTATATATTCAGTTCTTAACATAAATGTAATTTATTGTATTTAAGGCAAATGTTCACAGTAAATTTTACACTAAAAATTTAAAAAAGATTTTCAATTCATCAACGATTTTTTAAAATAAAGAAATTATTTACCTTTCGCACATAGTCAACTACTGTACACAGACCCACACACATCAGTTGTGTAATGAAACATAACGGTTGCTGCCTGCAGTAAGCACACAGTGCGCGACCACATGACCAATCACAAGCCGAGCAGTGCCACAAGCTGAGCAGCACCATCACAACCAGCGCGGACGAAGTACGCATGCATCGGACTCGACACACAAGCAGCCCACATGCACCATTTTAATGATTTTGCCACTGACCTGCTACGCTCGACAGGGCAGTTCAAGTCCACGTGGACCGAACATCACATTTTCAAAAGTTACTTTTAAAACTTGGAAAATCTGTCAAAAAAAGGTGCCGGAACTCCATTCCAGTGTGTTCAATGACAAAAAAAGCACTGCTTAAGTTTATTTCATTCTGTGGTTATGTCCAAGGGTGAAAATTAGCATTGTCAAGGCTTGATTGTGCAGTGGTTAACCACAGATTCAGATCAATAATTACACATAGATTGAGTCCATTTTATGACCAATTGATTCACTTCTGTGATTCTTTCACAGGGACCAAAAACATCTGGTGAAAAGACAGAATTCATTACCCCCCACCTTTGAAAAAAAAATATTATAAGAGAGAGCGTGTCACAGAGAAGCATTGGCAGATTAAGACACGTAGAGTGTCTCTTGTCATCTGCATGTTTTTTTCAGAGCCTGTCAAACCAGTCTATCTTTCTGTTTCACCAAGCAAAGAATGATGAGACACAGCAGGAGAAAGATCAATGGGAAGAAGGGGACAGTGTGGCAGGTTTAATTAATGATTGTATATTAAAATGTTTGTTTACAGAAATGAACAGATACCAGAGGTCTGGTGTTAATTAATTTACAGTATTTTTCTCTTGATCATTCTGTTGTGTCAGCAACTGTAGAGATGGCTCAATGCAGGTAAGTTAGCATCACTTCGGATTTTTTTGAGAACCACCGGAATGTTGACCAAATCAACATCTTTTTTGTGACATGGTGACCAAAATTTGGCTGCATTTAGATTTTATAAAGATTCTAGTTCAGTGATATGTAGACAGGCGGGTGGCTGAACTAATTCCATGGTGGCTTCAAAGAATGTTCATTATCAGATTTGATTTTGGCTTCAATCCTGTTCAATTTGTGCTTTGAAATTTTCTTCGTCAATGACTGAGAACTGTTCCTTTTTTTGACTTTCTCTCCGTAAAAGTGGCAGCAGGTACAGTTCCATTGCTATTTTATGAAGATGAATATATTCCCTAATCTTATCCAAAATATTTTGAAGGTCTTATTAGGTTATATGTAGATTGCTGTTCAGAAAGGTTTTTGACCCTTAACTTTAGCAAATCTACAAAGAAGCTTTCTCTAAAATGACTTGTTTGTGTGAATGTATTATTACTGTAGAGAGTGCCATTCAAAGACAAAGGTGTTATTTTTTAGTGTCATAGAGCTTCTCTTCCATAGAACTTACTTCATTCAATTGCCTCTAATAGTGCCAAGCCTGTAATTCCATTTTTTGAAATTAAATGAGTTCAGTTTGTACCTACTGCTTTACTACAGGATCCAATCTGGGTTGGTCCCTGGGACCAGAGGGTTTGTCATCTGAGCTTTTGGACTCATACTGGAACCCATCTTCAGGGAACTTCTCTCTACTGCTTTACTAGTTTTTAAGGCCAAAATGTTATCCACATGATTTTATGTGTTCTAAGATATGTTTTGGGCTTTGGCCAAGCAGTGGCCAAATGAGCCAGCAGTGTGCTGCAGCAGCCAAAAAGGCCAACACAGTGCTAGGCTGCATTAATAGAGGGATAGAATCAAGATCACGTGAAGTATTAATACTACTTTACAAGGCCTTGGTGAGGCCACACTTGGAATACTGCATCCAGTTTTGGTCACCACGATGTAAAAAAGATGTTGAGACTCTAGAAAGAGTACAGAGAAGAGCAACAAAGATGATTAGGGGATGGAGGCTAAAACATATAAGGAACGGTTGCTGGAATTGGGTATGTCTAGATTAATGAAGAGCAGGACGAGGGGGGACATGATAGCAGTGTTCCAATATCTCAGGGGCTGCCACAAAGAAGAGGGAGTCAAGCTATTTTCCAAGGTGCCTGAAGGCAGGACAAGAAGCAACAGATGGAAACTAACCAAGGAGAGAAGCAACCTAGAACTGAGGAGAAACTTCCTGACAGTTAGAACAATTAACCAGTGGAACAACCTGCCTCCAGAAGCGGTGAATGCTCCAACACTGGAAGTTTTTAAGAAGAGACTGGACAGTCATTTTTCTGAAATGGTATAGGGTTTCCTGCCTGAGCAAGGGGTTGGACTAGATGACCCCCAAGATCCTTCCAACTTTATTATTATTATTATTATTATTATTATTATTATTATTATTATTATTATTATTATTATTGTTGTTGTTGTTGTTGTTGTTGTTGTTGTTGTTGTTGCCACAAATCCCTTCTATTTCCTTGTGTTCTATTCTTCATCTGCTTAAATGTGTACTTTTGTCAACCATCCCATTTGGCTCGCTCAACAAAAGAAACTCCTGGCTCTTTAGATTGACCAATTATATTGAAAAATCCATCTAGGCACGGGGGAAGCAAAATCAGTTCTGGGATTTTCCTGTGAAAACCTACATAGTAACTCCCCTTTTCCCCTTTGGGCCACCCACAGTTCATAGTTCACCAACTCAGTTCAGTTCTTCTGCTTTGGAAACTATCTGCTCCTGTCAAACGTTCATGACTTGGCCTTGGTAGATAATGTCTCTCTGGCAACAGATAGTTCACTTGCATTCCATGTTGTTAGTTGCAAAGTCGTGTCCGACCCATCGCGACCCCAGGGACA
This sequence comes from Protobothrops mucrosquamatus, assembly GCF_001527695.2. NCBI lineage: Eukaryota > Metazoa > Chordata > Lepidosauria > Squamata > Viperidae > Protobothrops > Protobothrops mucrosquamatus. The sequence continues at coordinate 298,678 of NW_015387227.1, forward strand.
ACATTCCTCCAGGCCTTCCTGTCCTCTACCATCTTCTGGAGTCCATTTAAGCTCATGCCTATTGCTTCAGTGACTCCATCCAGCCACCTCATTCTCTGTCATCCCCTTCTTCTATTGCCCTCCATCTTTCCCAGCATTAGGCTCTTCTCCAGGGAGTCCTTCCTTCTCATTAGGTGGCCAAAGTACTTGAGTTTCAACTTCAGGATCCGGCCTTCTAAAGAGCAGTCAGGGTTGATCTCCTCTAGGACTGATCTGTTTGATTGCCTTGCAGTCCAGGGGACTTGCAGGAGTCTTCTCCAGCACCATAGTTCAAAGGCCTCAATTCTTTGGTGCTCAGCCTTTCTTAGGGTCCAACTTTCACAGCCATACATTGCAACCGGAAAAACCATGGCCTTGACAATATGTACTTTTGTTGGCAGGTGACGTCTCTACTTCTTAGTATGCTGTCTAGATTTGCCATAGCTTTCCTCCCCAGGAGCAAGCGTCTTTTAATTTCTTGGCTGCAGTCCCCATCTGCGGTGATCTTGGAGCCCAGGAAGATAACATCTATCACTACCTCCATTTCTTCCCCATCTATTTGCCAGGAATTGAGAGGGCCGGATGCCATGCTCTTGGTTTTCTTCCATAGCCCTGCCCTTAAGAAATCACCACCTTCCTCCCATCACTGTTTGGCAAAACTGTGAGTGCAAGCAGATACAGGCAACTATGGAGTCGAGTCAGGTCTGACAACTTTCTTGTGAGATTGGTTCTCCTTTGTTTAGTTCAATAGCTTTTAGACATTGGCCAAAAGCTACCCATGCTATTCTTCTTCTGAATTTACTCATGTACTCACACATCAGCTCTGGGGATTCAACTTTTAACCCAAAACTGCCACTTAGCAGACCATAATACATATTCTCCTAACTTCCTCTTGATTTGCCCTCATGCACTAAAGGCTCTTTACCTTCTGCCTATATAGTCCCACTGTATCTTTTAAACAGCTGGATAGAACTTTCCCTTATGCATTATTAACTAGAAGATTTGGGGGCACCCCATATGACCGTTGTCACTGCCCCTGTGGAAATGAAGCAGTCAAATGGCTAACCTCTGTTATGTTCTTTTGTAATTTCTATAGGGATGAATGATTAAGGTTTATAACCCCTTTTAACTCAATTTCCCAGAAGATTTCTCAAGTGATATTAACTTTTTTTTATTAGATGGATGTTAATAGAAGTGTAACATTAACTTTTGCCAAATTCTTAGCTCAGTCATACAGATTTGTAAACATATGACCTAAGGTTGACAATTATATTATATTCTTCATTTTATCTCGTTTTGGTGTGTCTAAATTTGTGCTATTGTATGTTGTCATTATTCATTTGCCTCTGGTCCCAATGCTTCTAATTCTTCCCCCCTTCCTTTTTTTTCATCTAGAAAAAAATGTTAGTTTTTCAAATCTGTTCGCTTGCAGGTTTTACTACTACTACCTCGTCCTCCTCCAACAACAACAACAACATTGTCGTCACCATCACTATCATCATCATTCTCATTTTTATAGCAATCTTCTTACTTTGCTCTATTAAGTATCCATAATTTTGCTGAGCCCTCTTATCTGTTGTATATATAGCAAGTCTATGACTCTGTAAAAACTTGAATTATCAGCAATGATTTCTGATGAATGCAAAAATATCTATCAAATTGATAAATAACAACTGAATTCTCTGCAGCACTGGTTGAAATTAATCAGTTTACAAGAGAAATAATGCCTCTGCAACACTGGTGCAGATTTTTGCCAATCAGAGTTTGGAGAATCCCAAATGTATTTCTGAAGACACATCCTGTTCCACTTTGGGATACTGAGCATGTCATCATGGCTCTTTGCACCACTTGTAGCTTTTGTATCAGTTGTGAGGTTAGTGTCCATGTTTTGCTTGCATATGTTAGAACAGGTGCATGTAACCTATATGAATCAGACAGAACAGAATAGAATAGAATAGAATAGAATAGAATAGAATAGAATAGAATTGGAAGGGACCTTGGAGGCCTTCTAGTCCAGCCCCCTGCTCAAGCAGGAGAACCTATACCATCTCAGACAAGTGACTCTTCTTAAAATTTTCCAGTGATGGAGCGCCCATGATTTCTGAAGGCAAGCTGTTCCACTCGGTAATTGTCCTCACTGTTAGGAAGTTTCTCCTTAATTCCAGGTTGCTTCTCTGTTCAGTTTCCAACCGTTGTATCTTGTCCTGCCTTCTGGTGCTTTGGTGAATAACGTGATCCCCTCTTCTTTGTGGCAGCCCCTCAAATACTGGAATACTGCTATCATGTCTCCCCTATGTCTTCTTTTCTTTAGACTAGCCAGACCCAAGTCTTGCAGCCGTTCCTCATATGTTTTAGTCTCCAGGCTTTTGATCATCTTAGTTGCTCTTCTCTGCACTTTTTCCAAAGTCTCAACATCTTTTTTTGTAGTATGGTGACCGAAATTGGTTGCAGTATTCCAGGTGTGGTCTTACCTGGATTTTATAAAGCGGTACTAATACTTCACGTGATCTTGATGCTATGCCTCTGTTTATGCAACCCAGGATTGTATTAGCTTTTTTGGCTGCTGCTGCACACAGCTGGCTCATAGTCAAGTGATCATCCACTAGGACTCCTTCCTTGCCATCTTCTCTCTTTAGTGGACCTACAGTTTCCTTGACTTTTTTCTTGTTATTAATATGTTGAAAGAAACTTTTTTTATTGTCCTTGATTTCTGTTGCATCATCAAATCCATCAAATGATGCTATAGTGATTGTAGCTGGATTGTTGACTTATGGAATTTATTCCTGGTCAAGTAGTAGTAGTAGGCTGAATTCTGGGGAGCCCTCTGCCTTATATATACATATATCCATCAAGAGATTAAGAAAAGTACAACTGTTGAACATTTTTTGGGGTCTATCTCTCCTCAGCCCAAGATTTACCTAAAAGACTAAAGCAAAGTGAGAATTCATGGATCTATATTTGAAAAGCCATCCTGGTATAAAAGATTGGGGGAAAAAACTTAACTGCTTATATATTGCAGATAATAAGATATATACCTTATATTTCAGTTTGTTTTGGAAAAAAACACAGCTAGAAATTGCAAACCCCTTATAAAGTCACTCTAAACCATCGGTCATTTAATAATTGAATGTTAATGTTTTTTAAGCTTGAACATTTTGCACATTGGATTGATAAATTGTTGCTGCAAAATGTTCAAGTTTCTCATGAATGAACAGCTCAGTAATATTTTGAAAAGCACATTTCATCTGGGGAAGGGTTCAGCACAATCTACTGGCTTCTGCCAAAGAGGCAGACATTGATCTGGAGTAGCTCCTACAAGACAATATAAGTCAGTTAAAATTTAACTTATTTCCCAACTAAATGTCTGCTTTCCTACCCTTCAGATCCAAAAAAGCACAATCGCATTTACTTAACTGTTTCTCCACCCCCTTCTCCTCAGTTTATTATCCAACATCCTGGTGCTTGTACAGCTATATATCCATCCCTGATTGCATGCCCCAGACCACACCAGCATCAGCCTTCAGCTGCAAGATCTTCAGGCTGTAATCAAACAAAGAAAGGCAAGATCAAGATATTAGGGAAAAAACCCCACTTTTTTCTTTGTTGTTTTTAGAAATCTGGATTATACTATAAATATATCTATTTGTTTTCAAAGTGCCCAATGACTAAGTGCTATAGATGTCATCCCCCATTCTTGACTAGGTATACAGTAAAAACAACACTCATATAAAAGGTGCTACATTGCCAGTCTCTACCCTGCCCTCTAAGAGTGTGGAAAGTCCCCGAGAAAGAAATATTTTGAGGAATATAAAAAAAAGGCAGAATATATTTCTCCAAAGGAATAATGGAGAAGATCTTTAAAAAGGCAGAAACTTCTCCCTCCCCCCAGCCATAAACTCAGCAGAAACCAGGTCTGTAGAAATGCAGATGTGATAATCCTTTCAGAAAAGCTGGAGGCAGGAAGCTTGGAGCTGATGGGATTAGAAAGACAAAAGATCCCTAGAATCAACAACCCCTCACCCAAAAAAATCCAACACAGGACATAGCCATCAGCCCCAGCCCCAGGGAAGCAGGATATGACCTTTGGGATATAATAAGATTAACCCATCACCATTAGAATACCAGAAAGGCACACTGAACCTCAGGTCAAAGTTCATGCCACAGGAACAGGAAACAACCTCAAAAGCCCAAGAAGGTATAAAAACCCACCACTCCCAGCAACATGTGATCAGCTTTCCCAGAGCCATGTTTCTGTCTGGCTCTGCTCTTCAATAAACTACAACCTTCTTTCTAAAGCAGTCTCCATTTTGTTTATTCCCGGCTTGCACTGGAACCTGATGAAGACTTTTCTTTCAACAAGAGATTGTGCTGTCTTGCTCTGTAAGTGTGCAAAGGGATTGATTTCTCCTCTGATTTTGCTGCCTCCCTTTCAGTATATTATCAGTCATCAAGGTGACAGGACAGGAATGAGGTCAGCCTGGCTTCAGAACTCTCCCTGGTTTGTCTGCTTTTCTTTGTAGAACCCATTTGAACATTTCCCAAGTTAAAATAATAGAAAATAAATAATGAAGGGACAGCAATAGGGCAGAAATATCCTTGGAGGGAATACCCTCAGACTCTGCCAAGAATGTGCAATTTGCTAATTTATATAGCGTAGGGAAAACTGTAACTGTAAGTGACTTATTTCTTACTGTACCTCATCAGGAGGGGAGGTGACATGACAGAAACTGAAAAAGCTCTGAAACTGGCAAAAAACTCAAACACCCTACCTCGTTCTTCCCAAAATTAAATAGTGGAACCCCACTCTTCTGTCTTCTTTCTTGGAAGGGGGGAGAAGCCTAGGGATAGAAAAAGCAGAATAATGGGCAGAAGAGACAGGAATAAAATGACTTCTGGAAGCAAAATGAGGATGAAGGGGGCAAATAGTGGGAGAGAAATAGCTAAGGTGGAGGTTGGTGAGTGAGCAGAAGGGAGAAATATCTCCCAATACTTCCAAAATACATCTATGATTGTAATCCATAGTAGTTCATTTCACTTTGCTTCCAAGATAAGTAATGGTGACCATAACAGATTTTACACATCTTAAGGCTGTCATAAAATTGTGCTGGAATAAGGGGTGGTGGTGAGGAAAATATTCATTTGATACCATTAAAATTAATAATGATTTAAGGTGGTCTCACATATTGGCTGGGATTAAGATGAAAATAACTTCAACAAGAAATTTGTATAATCAGAGCATAATGTTGTGGTTAAATGCATATAGGGGACAGGACCTACATATATTTATTTTATTAAAATAGATTAACATGGCTTCCTTATGACTGATTTATGATGTGCCATCAAATCATTATTGACTCCTAGCACCAACATAGATAGATTTTCCCCATGACACTGTCCTTAACTACTTAAGTATGAACTAGTAATGTGCTGCAGCTACCAAAAAATCAGCAACAGTAACAGAGTTGGAAGGGACCTTGGAGGTCATCTATTTCTATACTATTTCTGGCAAATGACTGTCCAGTCTCTTCTTAAAAGCCTCCACTGTGATGCAGGATGCACAGTGATGCAGTTGCAGGATCCCAGCTCTTGCAGATGTCCCCATTGACCAGTTAGAATAGAATAGAATAGAGCTGGAAGGGACCTTGGAGGTCTTCTAGTCCAGCTCCCTGTTCAAGCAGGGGAACGTATATCATCTCAGACAAGTGACTCTCTAGTCTCTTCTTAAAAATCTTGTGCTTAAAAATTCTTGAATTTCTTGTTTTTCTTTTTCAGTGGTATTGTGGTGGTCTGGGCTTTTATTATCACATTTTTCAGAGTTTCCCACACTTCTGGGGTTGTTTTCCCTTTTAGGATTTTCATTTATGTGATCTTTCCTAGGTTTTTTCTGAGTTTGTTAAAGTCAGCTCTTTTGAAGTTTAAGACTCTGGTTGGATTATTTTCTATTGTTTGTGTTTGCATTATATTGAATTTCAGCATGACGTAGTCACTTTCACCCAAGGTTCTGGCAACTTCAACTCCCTCTATCACTTCTTCTCGATTAGTAAGAATTAGGTCCAGTATAGCTTTATTTCTAGTTCCCTCCTCCACCTTTTGGATGATAAGGCTGTTGGCTAGGTTGGTTAAAAATCTGTTTGATCTCCCACTCACTGCAGAGTTTGTCTCCAAACTGATATCTGGATAGTTGAAGTCTCTGTATTACTACTGTGGTATGCTTCCTACATACATTTCTAACTGGTTGGCAAAGAGTTCATCTATTTCTTCTGATTGGTGGGTGGCCTGTAATATACACCTATGGCAATGTTACATTTTTCCCTTTTATATTGACCCATATACATTCTGGAGGGATTTTATCTTTGATCACTTGCATTTCTGTAGATATGTAGTGTGAAACTCCCCCTCCTCTTTGTGTAGATCTATTTCTTTTGAACAATTTGTATCCATCCATCAGTATATTCCAGTCATGGGTTTCATCCCATCAGGTTTCTGTAATGCCAACTATGTATGTCATACCTGCCCTCATGTACTGTTGCTTCTAGTTCACCCTGTTTGTTCCCCAAGCTTTGAGCATTTGTATATAAGCATTTAAGACCTTTATGCCTGTCCGTGGGTATGTTTCCTGCATCTCCTGATTGTTGTTTGAGTTTTTCTTTTTTCTCATCACTCCCTACCTCATTGTTTGATTTGTTTTCTTGGGATTTATGACTGGTTTTGTTTTCTAGAGATTCTAAAGATTGGTCACCCTTCCCCCTCGATTTTAGTTTAAAGTCCTCCTGATAAGTTGGGCCAGTCTTTTTCCGAGTACATTTCCCCCTGTTTTAGTGAGGTGCAGCCCATCCCTTGCCAAGAGTCCTTCGTGTAGGAAATTCAGTCCATGATCGAGGAAACCAAAGTTTTCTTGGCGACACCAACCTTTTAGCCAGTGGTTTATTTCTAGAATTCTTTTTTCCCTCAGTGGGTGTTGGCCTTTCATTGGGAGTACTGATGAGAACACTACTAGTGCTCCTAGCTCCTTAACTTTATTGCCTAGTTGCTTATAATCTCTCAATATTGTACTCAGGTTCTTTGTTGTGTCATTCGTGCCAATGTGAAGGAGGAGGAAAGGGTAGTAATCTGTGAGCCTAATTATTTTGGTTAGGTTCTCGGCCACGACTTAGATTTTTGCTCCAGGGAGCAAAACATGTTCAGATAATAATAATAATAATAATAATAATAATAATAATAATAATAATAATAATAATAATAATAATAATAATAATAATAATATAAAGTTGGAAGGGACCTTGGAGGTCATCAAGTCCAACCCCCTGCTCAGGCAGGAACCCTACACCATTTCAGACAAATGGCTGTCCAGTCTCTTCTTAAAAACTTCCAGTGTTGAAGCATTCACCGCTTCTGGAGGCAGGTTGTTCCACTGGTTAATTGTTCTAACTGTCAGGAAGTTTCTTCTTAGTTCTAGGTTGCTTCTGTCCTTAATTAGTTTCCACCCATTGCTTCTTGTCCTGCCTTCAGGCGCCTTGGAGAATAGCTTGACTCCCTCTTCTTTGTGGCAGCCCCTGAGATACTGGAACCCTTGTATCATGTCCCCCCTCGTCCTTCTCTTCGTTAAACTAGACATACCCAATTCCAGCAGCCTTTCCTTATATGTTTTAGCCTCCAGTCCCCTGATCACCTTTGTTGCTCTTCTCTGTACTCTTTCTAGAGTCTCAGCATCTTTTTTACATCGTGGTGACCAAAACTGGATGCAGTATTCCAAGTGTGGCCTTACTAAGGCATTGTAAAGTGGTATTAATACTTCAAGTGATCAAGAATCTTTTATTGAGGATTCCTTGGGTAGAATGATAAGCTACAGGTAAATTTTGATTCAAATGTATCTAGAAGCTCTTGAGCTTTTGCAAGCACTCTGATGAAACACAATCTCCTAGCCATTTCTGAAATAAACAGAGGAATGTTTGTAACTGCCTAAAAGCCAGCAATTAATGAGAGAACTTGATTTTTAACTTCTGTTAATTTCTGTTGATTATGCAACCTGCTTTCCTCAGAGTAACACGTTTCCATCTGCAAAAGACAAATATAAATAAATTAAAATGAAGAAATGGACTGAAATAATCTCAAATGCCAATCAAAGGAATTTTTAAAAGAAAATCTTTTAAGGCATGGAAAGACATATTAATATTATTGTTCAGTAGAAAGTGATACTTTTCTTCAATTGGAGGTTTGTTGTTAATGATATTATTCATAAAGAAAGAAAAAAACTGTTTCCATTCTGGGTAGAATAAGAAAAAGGAGAAGAAGTGTATAAAGAGAAGTACAGAAAGAGGGAGAAGAACTGAAAAGGACAAAATCAGAGATATGGTCAATTGACATCTAATGCTGAAAATGGGGGTAATACATGCTGAGACGTCATCCGGCTTTAAATTAATATTTTACTCAGTAAATTGAACATTTGTTGATTCATTTATTATTACCCTGGAGGTGGGTAGCAACATGATCTGTAGCAAGCACAATACCAGTGTTGAGTTGGGTGCAAGTGAAGAGAGGGGAATATTTTACGTTTTATAATCTTTGTAATGGTTTGTTACATTTGTAATGGCTAATAGCTTGTTATTTTGGAGGGATTAAAACACAGAAAGATCGTAATTTACAAATTACTTTGATTGGCATTTGAGAATATTTCATTCTATGTATTCATTTTAATTTGGTTGCATTTTGATTTTAGCACTTGTGCTAGGGCTATGATTTCAACTTCTATGTATGCCCTTAGGCACAGTTGTGTAAAACTGGCCTCTGTTCATGGCTTCTGTCATGATGGTGAATTTAGGCTTGTCTCATGTTATCCCTGAGTTCAATACTTGTAGCAAAAACATGCTGGACCTCATTTTTGCTCTGAAGCAATTGCTGAGTGACCTGAAAGGCACTTATCTTAGCCTTTTGTCATAGTCAGATTATTTCCTGGTCTCAATGAGATTCATTTCCACTGGTGACCTCCTTGGGGCAAATTGACTAACTAAAGTGGTCTGTCCATGTGCTTAATGTATCTAGATGGTTTTACAGGGGATTTTCACAGTGATCATACGCCAGCAGTTTCATAGGGTTAGCTCCTGGCAATAGGAGGTGGCCACAGCATTTGATGTGATTGATCCCTAGCAGTCTTTCACTGCTAGCTGATTTGGGATGCTTCCTGGTTACTGAGGTGCTCTGGGAGATGAAGCAATAGAAGAGACATCCTGAGCACTAGTGGAGGAAGGTGGAAAGTAATTTTGCCTAAGCATGGGTACAAGCTCAAATTAATAGCAATAACACTTAGACTTATATACCTCTTCATAGTGTTTTACAGTTCTAAGCCCGTGGGGGCGAACCTATGGCATGCGTGCCACAGGTGGCACGCAGAGCCCTTTCTGTGGGCACGTGCACTGTCGCCCCAGTCCTAGGCCTTTTTTGAGTGTTTTTCTGATGCACCCTGTCAGCCCAAAATATGGGAGGAAGAAATCTAACATGCAAGCAGCTGAGGTTCGAATCTCAGAAGGGTATGGCTGGCTGATGAGAGCTAATCAGCTTGAAATAGCTATCCCAGTCCCCTTTTAACTCTTTGTTAGCAATCCCCCCCCCAAATTTTTTTTTTAGCACAGACATATATAAATAGTTAGAAGGTATCTGATTTAGCCACAATACGTCTGAAAATAATTTTTGAATTGTAGATAGTTTTGATATCAATTTACCAGGGACAGGAAACAAAGACCTGTGAATAGAAATGGAAGGAACAGAATATGAAAATCCAGAGAAATGGAAATTGAGGGTGAGACCCTTCTCTTATTCTATATATCAGGTTGATATCGCAACAAAACGAGCAGTGGCAAAGCCAATGCACTGAAATGTATCTTGAAGAATCAGTAAATGCATCAGAACAGCCCCCTTCCTATTCTGCACTAACAAATGAAGCTACTTTCCCGTCAAAGTAAGATTGATCACTTCTCTGGCATTTTATATTCAGTGTTATGAATATGGAGTGAGGGAGGGGTTCATTCCCTAGAGGTGCCAACCTGGCTCCTCTGTTTTTTTTTTTTTTTCTAGAGAACCGTTGAAGGTATGGCGGTGGAAGCTTAGTGGAGAACTCTTCCTCTTCGGACTTCATCAATATTTACTTTCTCATTTCAGATCTTGGCAGATAGAATTCTGTCTGCCATTCAGGATGGATGGCCTAGCTGCACCTCCTACTTGGATCCTCATCAGAGACCCCCAAAATTGTTTTCAAAATTAAAATTAAAAATACTCCAGTTTTTATGGAGACTGAAACCTGTGATATATTTTACTTAGGAATTGGTAGAGGAAAAAAGGGGAAAAAATACAGTTTCAGAAATAAACAAAAATCCCCAAACTGATTTTTTTCAATTTAGTCTGAAGTGGAGCTGTCTAGCCTGCCAAAAAGTAGTCTGCTTAAAGGATGAGAGGCCAGGTCAGACAATTTCCCTTTTGTCTTTCACTCCTATCTCTTATTCATAACCTCACGGCTTTCCGAGCAAGTGACTTGAAGAAGTCGCTTGCTAAGAAAATAGGATAACCAATCTATTCACGCTAAAATGGATGGCGGCGCTCTTATCCATCCTTTCATATGGTTAAGGACTGCTTTCATATGTATCGAAGAGCAATTTAGCCATAATTGGCAGATGTGTGAAGCACCATGTGGTAAACCGCATCATATAAACATTCTGACTTCAAAAATGTGATGATCTGGCATGCCTCACTGAGAGCTGGGCAGGAGAAAGCAAACAGGTTCTCATGTGGCTTTGCCAACTTTTTAAATGCAAAAGCTGTCTAGATTTGATGGGAAGGGAACAACTGTTGCATTCTGTCATGATTCCATTTCCTTTGGATGAATTTTATGTTCGGTATTGGGGATATACCTGATATCTGCTATATCTGATATAGGTTGGACTGTTTTTTTCCCCTTTTGTGTAAAAACCGATGCAGAAAGCGAGTTAAGCAGCTCTGCTTTCTCCCTGTTGCTTGTCACCTTCTTGCCACTTTCTCCCATCAATGGACCAATCATTTCCTTGACTTTTCTTTGTTTTTTTACGTGTTGAAAGAAGCTTTTTTTTGTTATTTTGACTTTTGTCACAAAACTGGGTTCATTTTGAGCCTTAACTTTTCTCACTTCATCTTTGCAGGCTCGGGCTATTTGCTGATATTCTGCCGTAGTTATGTGCCCCTCTTTCCACTCAATAGGTATCAATAGTTCAATAGGGTTCAAATCAGGACTCTAACTGGGCCACTTTAGGGCATTCACAGGGGTGTCCCTAAGACACTCCTGTGTTGTCTTGGCTGTATACTTAGGATTGTTGTCATGTTGGAAAGTGAACCTTTAGCCCAGTTGAGATCCTGAGCACTGGGGAACAGGTTTTCTCTGAGGATATCCCTGTACTTTGTTCCATTCAGATTTCCCTCAACCTTGACCAGTTTCCCAATTCCTGCTGCTGAAAACACCCCCACAGCATGATGCTGCCACCACCATGCTTCGCTGGTGATGGGCAAGTGATGAGTGATGCCTGGTTTCCTCCAGACATAATATTTAGAATTGAGTCCAAACCATCAGGCCAGAGAATCTTGTTCCTTACAGTCTGAGAGCCCTTCAGGTGATTTTTTTTTAAAACTCCAAGTGGACTTTCATGTATTTTGCACTGAGGAGAGGCTTCCATCTAGCCATTCTGCCATAAAGCCCAGATAGTAGAGGGCTGCAGTGATGGTTGTCCTTCTGAAACTGGAGCTCAGTCAGAGTGTCCATCAGGTTCCTGGTCACCTCTCTTACTATGGCCCTTCTCCCCCAATTGCTCAGTTTGACCAGGCGACCAGTTCTTGGAAGAATCCTGCTTGTGCCATAATTTAAGAATTATGGAGGCCACTGTGCTCTGCTCTTAGGAACCTTCAGAGCAGCAGAAATTTTATTATAACCTTCCCCAGATCTGTGCCATGCAATAATTCCATATCTGAGCTCTGCAGGCAGTTCCTTTGACCTCATGGCTTTTGCTCTGCTATAGCAGACATGTCAAACTCGCGACGTCACGTGATGTTGCGCAACGTATCAGAGCTTTTTTGCCATTGCCGGCAATGGGGTGGGCGCGGCTCCGGTATGATGAAACCGGCCTGTGGGGCGGCAGTTTGACACCCCTGTGCTATAGTATGCATTGTCAGCTGTGAGGCCTTCTATAGAGAGGTGTGTGCCTTTTCAAATCATATCGAATCAATTTAATTTACCACAGGTTGACTCCAGTCAAGGTGTAGAAACATGTCAGCAATGATCAAGAGAAATGGGAGGCACCAGAGCTAAATTTAATGTGTTGTTGCAAAGAGTCTGAATACTTATGCCAATGTGACATTTCAATTTTTTTCTTTTTAATAAATGTATAGATATTTCTAGAATTCTGTTTTCACTTTATCATCATGGAGTACTGCTTAATGATTAATGAGAAAAACATGAATTTCAACAACTGTAGAATCAGGCTGCAGCATAACAAAATTGACAAAAATGAAGGAAGGGGCTCTGAATAATTTCTCATTGTGCTGCATATACCTGCTGATAAAGCCACTGTTTTAAAGAACTGACTCTTAAAATTAATGCCACTCTTAAAGCAGACAACTTTTTTTTCATGAAAAAAACATTTTCCCTGTCTTGTAGTATTTCCACTAAGGTAATGAATTTTAAAAAAGAGAAATTTCTGATGACACAAAGAAAACGTTTGAACAATGGATGATGACCAGAAAAAAAGAGCCCTTGTAAAGCATGTGTGAATCTGTTCTTCCATCAAAGCCAGTGAAAATTACCAAAGCCAGATAAAGTGTCCTCCAATTTCTGTGTCAAGGAGTTTTGCCAATTCCTTGAACCATGAGAGAGACGGGTCAGACAATGGAAGGAGGAGGGGATGACCAGATCAGTAATACTATAATATTATCACCAATCTATTTAGGTTAACTGATTTTCACCTCCAGGAGCTGTGAAGATTTGGAAGCCTGTACCGCAGTGTTTCTCAGTCTTAGCAATTTGAAAATGTGTGGACTTCAACCCCTAGAACTTCCTCAGACAGCCATTGGGAATTCACTGGCTAGGGAATTCTGAGACTGAAGTCCACACATTTTTCAAGTTGTCAATGTTGAGAAAAACTGCTTTGCAGTGTTATCACCTTGATACAGAGGGAAGGAAAGAAGGAAGGAAGGAAAGTAAGTAAGAAAGAAAGAAAGAAAGAAAGAGAAAGAGAGAAAGAGAAAAAACGAAAGAAAGAAAGAAAGAAAGAAAGAAGGAAGGAAGGAAGATATACAAACTATGCGGGCCACCTAAAATGAACTGTAGAGACGTTTTTTGTATAATTAATGACTGTTGATATTGGCTAAAGCTTTCTTTGGCTTTAGGGTCCTCCCAAAACACTATTTTTGGTGTTTCTTCAGTACCAGAAGTATCTGTCATTCACATCTAAGGATGTGAAAACCTTGGTTGATCTGTATATTATACTTATAAAAGGAAACAATATAGAGATCTAGCTAGTGTATAGCTAGTGCAAGTAGTGTACTTCTTGTATTTGAAATCTGGAGTGAATCAGGAGCTGAACAACAGCTGAAGGATCCAGGCTGGTTTACATTCTTCTTCCATACTGTGCCATGCAGCCAGTCACTATATAGCCGATGGTATACATTGGCAGCAGTGATCTATTTTCATCTGTGCCACTGACCCTCTACACCTACAAACAATGCACTCCTCTATTGCCTGTACTTGGTTGGGATCATTCTCATTGCCCATCCCTTGGTATGTCACTGTGAAAAGGATCTTGGAATAGTAAATGATTACAAATTAATCAATCATTAATGGTGTTCTGAGGTTGCAAAAATATTTTAAGTTGCATCAGCAATATTATAGTTTCTAATTCATTTCATTGTCCTTCAGTTTCCACTCAAGTACTATGTCTATGTTTGGACATCATTAAGTTGGAGGTCATCTAGTCCAACCCCCTGCTCAGGCAGGAAACCCTATACCATTTCAGATAAATTGTTTTCTAATCTCTTTTTAAAAACCTCCACTGATGGAACACATACAACTTCTGGAGGCAAGTTGTTCCACTGATTAATTGTTCTAATTGTCAGGAAATTTCTTCTTAGTTCTAGGTTGCTTCTCTTGTGGATTAGTTTCCATCCGTTGCTTCTTGTCCTGCCTTCAGGTGCTCTGGAGAATAGGTTGTTCATTTTGAGCCTTAGTTTTCCTGACTTTATCTTTGTAGGCTCATGCTATTTGCTAATATTCTGCCTTAATTATGTATCCCTCTTTCCACTTTTTATACATGTCTTTTTTGTCTTTCAATTTATCAGAGAGTTCTTTATGCAACCATGCTGGTTTCTGTTGAGAGCTGTTATTTTCTTTCATCACTGGAATTGTGCTAGATTGGTCTTTTATAATCTCACTTTTCAAAATTTCCCAAGCTTCTTGGGTTATTTTCCCTTTGAAGATTCTCACCCATGGAATTCTTTCCAAGCTCTCTCTACGTTTATTGAAATCAGCTCTCTTAAATCCAAGACTCTAGTTTGACTTTGTTCTATTGCTTGTGCTTGCATAATGTTGAGTTCCAATATTGCATGATCACCCCCCTCAAGATTCCTATAACTTCAATACCTTCTGTTAGTCAGAATTAAGTCCAATATGGTTGACCCCCTAGTTCCCTTCACTACTTTTAAAGGATGATTCAGATGAACTGAAACAAGCTCAGAGAAGAATAACAAGAATCTGTACTTGTGCCTTTGATTTTTCCTGCCTAAATATAAAACTTTGCTTTTCTCCACATTAAAAATTCATTTTGTTGGATAAGGCCCATTGTTCAAGTTTCTCAAGATCTTTTTGGATCCTGAGCTTGTCTTCTGGGGTGTTGGCTATTCCTGCTAATTTAGTGTCATCTGCAAATTTGATGAGTTCCCCTTCTATTCCCTCATCTAAATCATTAATGAAGATATTGAAGAGTACTGGGCTTAAGACGGAGCCTTGTGGTATCCCACTGCTTATTTCTCTCCATGTGGATGTAGTACCATTGAGGACTACTCTCTGAGTATGGTTTGTCAGCCAGTTACAGATCCATCTGATGGTGTTGTTGTCTCTCCCACCTTTTTCTAGCTTTCTAAGAAGTAGGTTGTGGTCTACTTTGTTGAATGCCTTACTGAAATCTAAGTATACTATGTCCACAGCATTTTGCTGGTCTACTAATTTAGCCACCTTATCAAAGAATGAAATAAGATTGATTTGGCATGATCTGTTTTTGACAAACCCATATTGGCTACCAGTTATAACTTTGTTTGCCTCTAGTTGTTCACAGATCTCTTTTTTGATGATCTTTTCCAGGATCTTCCCAGGTATTGATATTAGACTGATTGGTCTGAAGTTTCCTGGATCTCTTTTTTTCCTTTTCTTGAAGATGGGAACCACATCACCCATTTTCCAATCCTCTGGTACTTCCTTGGTGCTCCAGGATTTTTGAAAGATGTGGTGCAATGGTTCTGAGATAACATCTGCCAGCTCCTTCAGAACTCTGGGATGTAATTTGTCGAGTCCCAGTGATTTATATTCGTCAAGGTCGGATAGGTGTTCTCTTACCATTTTCTTGCTTATTTTGATTTTAATTTTGGTTTCTAGTTTGTCTTTTGCAGGGATTTTTTTTTTGCTATGTTGGGCTATAATTTCTTTTTGTGTGAAGACTGATGCAAAGAATGAGTTAAGCAGCTCTGCTTTCTCCCTACTGTCTGTTACTTCCTTGCCATCTTCTCTCTTTAGTGGACCTACAGTTTCCTTGACTTTTTTCTTATTAATATGTTGAAATAAACTTTTTTTATTGTCCTTGATTTCTGTTGCAAGTCTTTGTTCATTCTGAGCCTTTGCTTTCCTGGCTTCATCTTTGCATGTTCTGGTGTCTGCTGATAATCGCTCTTAGTTATGTGCCCCTCTTCCATTTTTTGTACTTGTCCTTTTTGTCTTTCAGTTTGTCAGAGAGAGCTTTGTGCAGCCATGCTGGTTTCTTCTTGACTCTTGTTTTTCTTTTTCAGTGGTATTATGCTGGACTGGGTTTTTATGATCATATTTTTCAGAGTTTCCCATGCTTTTTGCGTTGTTTTCCCCGTTAGGATTTTCATCCATGAAATCTTTCCTAGGTTCTCTCTGAGTTTGTTAAAATCAGCTCTTTTGAAGTTTAAGACACTGGTTAGATTATTTTCTATTGTTTGTATTTGCATTATTTTGAATTTCAGCATGACGTGGTCACTTTTCCCCAAGGTTCTGGCAACTTCAACTTCAAATTTCAAATGAATGTTGGAAATGCAAATATAAAGAAGGGACTCTTTATCATTTATGGTGGATATGTAATAAAGCAAAGAAATATTGGAGTCGGATTCATATTCTAATACAGAAAATTCTTAAAATGAATATAAAGAGAAACCCAGAGATTTTTCTTTTGGGTTTAATGGAAAAAAGACTTGGGAAAAAAATTTGGAACTTTGATGTTATATATGTTTTTTTTTTTTTGTTTTTTTTTCAAATTTTTTTATTATTTTCAACATAAAAAGGAAAACAATCATAAGTACATCACAATTAAGAAA
>NW_015387227.1:317735-361153 GCF_001527695.2 Protobothrops mucrosquamatus
TCTCACCTACATCGTCCACAAGGGACGACTCGGGAACTCAACTCCTACCTCGGGCAGCTCACCTTTCCCCCTATGCCCAGGGGAGAGGTATCAAGCCGTTTGACAGCTGATGCAGGCTGTCAAAACGGCTTTAACGCAGAAACAGGCGGGAGCAGCAAACAGCTGCGTCCAGCGAAGGCGCCTGCCACCGGAAGTCCTCCGATGTTATATATGTTGATGGCAGCAAGACTACTCTACGCACAGAAATGGAAGGACATTTTGGCCCCAACAATGGACAAATGGCTGCAAAAGTTCATGGAATTAACAGAGATAGCTAAAATGACTGCTTTGACCAAAGAAAAAAAAATACAAATACTTTTATTTTGTCCGAGCATGCACAGTCTTATTGTGCTGAGATAACCCAGGAGTAAACACAGTGGTTTATATTACGCTATCTACAATATACACCAGGAACAATATACATACATGTGGGAATACAACAAACTCCAATATAGTAGGAAACCGATGAGAGAGAAACACTCCAGAAAAGCCTTCCCTTTTATACTCAGGCTCTTAAAGGGATACAGACACAGATCCTGCTGAGTCATTCCTATCATTGCACCATCCACCTTATATTACATTACATCAGCTGGTTAGCCTTTAAATCATTATCCTGACATATTTCTACTTGGAAACTGCTTTTGGACTTTGTGCTTGAGGTGGAAAAAAAATGAAACTATTATTTTGGGTTTTAATGATTCAGATAGATTTGCTGTTATAGAAATGGCTAGTTTAAATTATTATGTAAAAGTAAAAAATTGAGGTTTGATGTTAATGCCTTATTCTACTGCATCAAAGGGAGTCAGAAGTCAATGCCTTTTCTTTCTTTCTCCCCTTCTTTTCCTCACTTTTCCCTTCCCTTTTCCCTTCCCTATTTTTCCTACTATTTGCTTTTGTATTGTTTGCTTGTTATATTATAAACCAGTGATGGCAAACCTTTTAGAGACCAAGTGTCCCTGCCTGTCCTCGCTCCACTCTTGCTCTGTCCGTGCTCTGCCTCCAGCTCAGCCCCGCCCACCCACAGGGCCACCCACTGCCTCCACGGCCCACTGCAGATTGCCCAATTGGCCCAGCAGCACCATGGCAGCCATGCCCTCCGCCCGCACCCCGCAGCACCATCTGCATGCGACGGGGCACAAGGGTGGAGTCTTGTCCCTGCTGCCCGGCTGCCATATCCTTGACTGTGCTGCTCCGCGCCGGCTGTAGTCGGGGACGACTCTCCACCAGAGGGGCTGCTGGTGAGGAGGGGGCCATGGGGGGAGGTGGGTCTGGGGTGACGGCATGAGTGCCCACAGAGAGGGCTCTAAGTGCCGCCTCTGGCACTTGTGCCATAGGTTCGCCACTACTATTATAAACGAATAAAAATGTTAAAAGAAAAAATAATAATATAATTTCTGTTCTTGTACATAATATCATTGATGTCACCATTATTCTAACTCATATTTTCATCCTGTTTTTCCTCTAGGATAGGACCGACCAACTTGGCAAAATAATTGTGGCTTCTTTCACTAGATTTTTTTATTTTAAAAAACAAACCATTTGAATCCCCTTAAAATTTCCCATTCTTCTCAATTCAAAATACTAGGAAACCATGTCAACTTTAGGCATCATGGCTGAAATAGGCCTCAGAGAGAGATGAAAGAGAAAAAAAAAAGTGGACCCTTTTTTTTAGAAAGTGCACAGAGTTATTCCTCATCTTATCTTCACAACAAGCCTGTGCAAAGCAATAAACTTCACAATGGGAGCACTCTAGAAGAATACAGGGACCTCCTCACCCAATACATCAATAGGCTGCTCTAGTCCCTTGTTGAACTTCTAATTTTGGCTCCATCTTGATAAAATCTGTATTATATTTTATCTGCTCCACTACTATTCCTATGGACCAGACATGTCAAACACAAGGCCTGGGGGCCGGATGCGGCCCGCGAAGTGGTTTCATGTGTCCCGCAAAGCCACCCTGGAAACAGTGAGGGAACGGCCCCCACTGCCTTGGCCCTGGCCCAGGCCGGCTGGGAGCCAATGTACAATTTTGTGGTGGCCATCTATGCTGAAACACATTCAGTCTTAGCTCCACAAGGCCGTCTGGAAACAGCGAGGAACCAGCCCCTGCCATGTTGGCCCCACCCCTGGGTGCATGCTGGGGAGGTGTCACACTTTGTGAGGAATGAAGAAATGGACCATGCCTTGGCGCTTCCCCTGGTCCCACCCCCTTCTGCCAGAGACCCTCAGATCTGTCCCACTCCTGCCCAGGCCCCCCACAGGCACCCTTGACGCAAACGATGTAGAGCTGGCCACGCCCAGCCAGTAGGCCACACCCACTCCATCCACGCCCAGCCAGTAGGCCACACCCACCCTGGCCACACACACCCAGCCCCCCCCCATGAGGGCAACCACAATGCTGATGCGGCCCTCAATGAAATTGAGTTTGACACCCCTGCTATGGACAAACCAGTACTACTTTTGAAATGACAGTCATTTTAGTATCCTGTGAAGATCATTAGCAGATATTCAGCAGGAAATATGATACCATTATTGACTTTAAGGAAGTCAATGAGATGTGAATCATGAAATAATATTCTTGCATTATTGTTCTTGTTCCATAGTCTGTTATTAGACAAACACTATTCTTTCATAAAATAATGAAATATATCATTTCAAATGGCATCTTCTTTTCCATCCCAATGGCAACAACATGATATGGGTACCATTCTTGGGCTCTTTATGTAGTGAAATCAATGTATCCTGTGTAAGAAAGTGGACAACTTGAGGATTTTATGGAAACTTTCTCTCCTTCTATAAGTTGGTCTGTGTTTCTGAATATCTGTTTAACACATAAACAGAATTCTTGATCATTTCACAGAATACAGGGCAAAACAATTTTTGTAAAACAAATGGATTTCAATAGTATTAAGAAAAAAAATCCAAAACTAGATATAAAAACACAACAAAATTACTTAAACATATAATCAGAACTGCTCTAGAAAAAAACATTGCTATAATACCTTCTAAAAATCTAATGCCAGCCTGCAGTAGCTTCTTTGAGACGAGATTCACAATATACTTGGACTTGACTCTACATCCTTATAGATTTATGGGCTGTGTCTATAACGGAAGATAGAGCAGAATCTTAGCAGAAGACTATAATAGGAACAAAAGCTCACCTTGCAAAAGACACCCCAAAAGTAATTATTTCCTGTTCTTTGGAGCACTGAGGAAGCACTTCTGAAAATCTCTCTCTCTCTCTCTCTGTGTCTTCAAGTCAGATGCTTGGAGATTGCCCAGACAAGTCCCTGCAGTTTTCCTGGCAAGGTTTCAGAAGTGCTTTGCCCTTACTTTCTTCTTCCTAAGGCTGAAAGTGACCGGCCAAAATCACCCAGCTGGCTTTGTGCTTAAGGCAGGACTAGAATTCATGGTCTTCTAACCTGCCTTCTCTTCACTGCACTAGGTTAGCTCTCATCTAAAAGACTGCCCTCACCAAGTTAAATTAAAATAAGATAAAAATTTTACATTTGAAAACAGCATTTATTTTGGTTTCCAGCCATAAGATTGGATATAGAAGAACAGGCTAATTAACCCTAACTTTTTCTTCAATGGCTATTATTAACCATAATATCAGAATTCCCCCCCCCCCATCCCCAAATGAATTTCTGTTTTGTTTTCTGAGTTTGATCTAGTTTTCCATAGCTAACCTATAAAAACAGATTGTTCTGGAACACATACTCTGCTGTAAATATTGACAATTATCCTAGGTTTTTTTAATAAAAACTTTAGTACTTATTCTTGTGAGGACTAAGTGGAGCGATTACAAAAAAAAAAAAACCAACCCCAAAAACAAATTACTGCTCTAAGAACTTGTGTTGTGGCTTCAATTAGAAAAGGTTGTGCTTTGTGCTAGATTGAGGGAGGTGTGTGTGCCCTGACCTCTTCCCCAAGAGCTGTGTGTCCCCATCTGAAGGTCTGGTGTATCCACTCTCGCTACTTAATGATAGTGACATTACCCATCCGCCCAGCATCATGGGGCCTTTGTCTTCATTCAAGCAGAAATGAAGTTCTCCTGGGCACACTTATCAATCACTGCAGAGCTCCAGCTGTTCAGGAGGGTTTGGATCGACTTCAGCAGTCGCGCTTACAAATTGTCTCTGAATAGCACCGAGCTGAGACCCCCCTTTTTGTCATTGTCTTTCGACAAATGTTTT
This sequence comes from Protobothrops mucrosquamatus, assembly GCF_001527695.2. Classification (NCBI taxonomy): domain Eukaryota; kingdom Metazoa; phylum Chordata; class Lepidosauria; order Squamata; family Viperidae; genus Protobothrops; species Protobothrops mucrosquamatus. The sequence continues at coordinate 321,971 of NW_015387227.1, forward strand.
TTTGTGGCAGCTTTTTGCAGACATTGCCGGCTGCCTTCTGCTGCAGTGATTGAAAACAGGCCTGCTTTGCATTCTCCGCTGGAGCCTGGGGTTCAGGGACTTCTCCCCAAGTGCCACTCTGCCTACACGTTGTGCCAAAGACAATTACATGCATAGTTTTGCTGATTGCATTAAAATCATTACAATGAAAGATTCTGAAAATTGTACATTACAGGGAGAAATTAGAAAAAGCTTCTGAGACAGACAATGCGGTCCCCAAAGTGAGAGAAACACAATTACCATCACTTGCATTACATGCACACAGTTTAACAGAACTTTTGATAACAAATGACCTTATTATTCCATTTCTAATCTGAGCTTTTTCCTCATCCCTTTTTGCCCTTATGTTTTCCTTTGGCTTTTGCCTTTACCCCCCCCCCTCCTTCTCTAATAACAGCCTCCAATACAAAATCATGACAGCAATTTCCTTCCTTAGTGCATGCTTAATTCTGAAATGTGGATCAGATTAAATAAAAGAGGTAGGCGTGCTAGGGCTAAACTATGTATTGTATTTACAGAAATCAGGTGGATTGTAGTATGAAAAAAGGGATGTGTGGGGGGGAACCTTCAAAATCTATTTTCCGTTGAATGCTTATTCTTATTTCCTCATAGCTTTATTGTAAACCCTCACAATGATATTGCCCCATAGCAGAATAATAAGAATATGGACTTTTGACCATTTCAAATATTTGACCTCAACAACGTCTCTTTTTATGTGGCAGGTTTGCAAAATATTTAGAGGTAACTTCCCATAAATGTTTATTGTTAAAATAATTTGAGTACAATTTAATTAAAACGTCTTAAAATGAAAAAAAATGGTAATAAAATGGCTTATCGGTCATAAAGAACACAGAATAATATATCATAAAATATTAGGGTACCTTAAAAATGTGATTAAAATGTTTTCTCAGTTATGCTTATTCACAAAATTTCAAAGAGCTTTGTTAATTCATAAAAGGATGGCAAAACATGTCCTTAGATGGAATTCCATGCCAAAGAACAAATCTGGTCAGCTTAACCTAATTTCATTTTTTGACTGGTAGGAGACATCCCTTACAAATCCACCATGTTGGTAGACACTGCTTGTTTGGTTCAATTAAACTGTGATTCTGAGTAACACATAGGAAGAAACAAAGGGCTTTTCTCCAAAGGTGATAAGTTAGGACTCAGAAGAAATACAACAGAAAATGAATGGTGATAGTTCTATGCTTATGGTATGTAGAACATTTGGGGGTTTGCCTGAAAAACAATTTTGTGTTTGCATGAAGCAAATACGAAATCATTACTGTATCTGTAAAATTAGCTGGTTGGAACAATTGGAGGCCACACTTGGGTTTACACAAATGGATAAAGATGTCCTGAATTACAAGTAGGAGGTGCTAGTGTAGGAACTGAAATAACTCCTGTATATAGAAGATGAATGATAGGAGGAGTACGTTCAAGAAGCAAAAGTGTTAACTTGTTAAAAAGGAATAAATAGAAAGGAAGGAGGTGAAATCTAAGGGAATGAAAATAATGACAACATTGAGAACAACTTGTAAAATAAGCAAAAGAAGAAATAAAAGCAATATAGCAGTTAATTGGGGCTACTATTTTCCAAAAGGAGATATTTGAAAGAGACATGATGGAGGATTTTAATTATCCCGTAATCTTTTGAAAATGTCTTTTGTAATCATTGACCACAAATAATGTTACTTGTGAAAAAGATAATGGTATAGTAACTGATTGCAAACTGAGTATGAGATAGCAATATGTTGTGCTGCAGAAAAGATAAATGTAAATTTAAACTGCATTAACTTCTTTAAGCTGCTGTATAATTTCCAAAGCAAGGAACAATCAATCCTGAATTCTGTTTGATGAGTCCTCATTTGGAGTAAGGATGTATACACAGTGGAACAGGTTCAGACCAGTGAGGAGAATTATGTATTAGAGACCACAAAAGTTCTCTAAAGATTCAAAGAGCTGCTATGAAGGAGCTGAGGATTGAAGGAACTTACACAAAATCATGATCTTTCATTAGGACATATATCCATTAGGACATATATTAGGATGAAATGATAGAAGGTGTGGAAACCACAGGAACCTTGGGGGGGAGTGATCATGAAATATTGGAATTCAACATTATGCAAGCACAAGCACAAGCACAGAGAGTTCTTTATGCAGCCATGCTGGTTTCTTTTGGGAGCTGTTATTTTTCTTCTTCATTGGTATTGTGCTAGACTGGGCTTTTATAATCTCACTTTTCAAAATTTCCCAAACTTCTTGAGTTGTTTTGTTGAAATTAGCTCTCTTGAAGTCCAAGACTCTAGTCTGACTTCAAGAGAGCTAATTTCAACAAACTTAGAGAGAGCTTGGGAAGGATTCCATGGATGAGAATCCTCAAGGGGAAAACAACTCAAGAAGCTTGGGAAATTTTGAAAAGTGAGATTATAAAAGCCCAGTCTGGCTCTATGGTAGCAACTGTGAGAGGGATCTTGGAGTCCTAGTGGACAATCACGTAAATATGAGCCAGCAATGTGCTGCAGCTGCCAAAAAAGCCAACACAGTGCTAGGCTGCATTAACAGAGGGATAGAATCAAGATCACGTGAAGTGTTAATAGCACTTTACAATACCTTGGTAAGGCCACACTTGGAATACTGCATCCAGTTTTGGTCACCAAGATGTAAAAAAGATGTTGAGACTCTAGAAAGAGTACAGACAAGAGCAACAAAGATGATCAGGGGGCTGGAGACTAAAACATATAAGGAACGGTTGCTGGAATTGGGTATGTCTAGTTTAATGAAGAGAAGGACGAGGGTGACATGATAGCAGTGTTCCAATAGCTCAGGGGCTGACACAAAGAAGAGGGAGTCAAGCTATTTTCCAAAGCGCTTGAAGGCAGAGAAGAAGCAACAGGTGGAAACTAACCAAAGAGAGAAGCAACCTAGAACTAAGGAGAAATTTTCTGAGAGTTAGAACAACTAATCAGTGGGACAACCTGCCTCCAGAAGCTGTGAATGCTCCAACACTGGAAGTTTTTAAGAAGAGACTGGGCAACCATTTGTCTGAAATAGTATAGGGTTTCATGCCTGAGTTGGAGGTTGGACTAGATGACCTCCAAGGTCCCTTCCAACTTTTTATTTTGTTGTTGTTGTTGTTGTTGTTGTTATTATTACTATTACTATTACTATTATTATTATTATTATTATTATTATTATTATTATTATTATTATTATTATTATTATTATTATTATTATTATATAAATGGTATACATAAATATGACTTGGGGATAGAACAAATCACACATAGAGTAGATACAAAACTTAAAAGAAGTGATTACAGTACAACAACTGGAAGAGCTATAAATATAAATATTTAGAATTAAAATAACAGAGTTGGAAAGGATCTTGTGGGTCATCTAGTCCAACGCCCCCCCCCCAAGCAGGAGACCCTACACCAGAGGTCCCCAACCTTTTGAGCACCAAGGACCAGTTCCGTGGACAGAGGTTTTTCTGTGGACCGGAGGAGGTGTGGGTTTATGTAGTGCCTGCATCCTGCGGATGGGGCTTTGCTTGTTTGTGCGGACCAGTTGTTGGCATGCTGCGGCCCAGTGCTGGTCCACAGACCAGGAGTTGGGGACCCCTGCCCTACACCATTTCTGAAAGATGGCAGTCCAGTCTCTTCTTGAAATCTTCCAGTGATGAAGCTCCCACAACATCTGAAGGCAGTCTGTTCCATTGGTTGAACTTTTTATCATTCCCCCCATTGCACTGGTAATTGGGCTCTGATTTTGTGTTGATCTGGAATGTGGCTGTGGGGTCTATGGTGAGGATATATGGAGTGGGGGGGAGTTCCTGGGTTTTCCCCAACAGAACTACCAGTTACCTAGCCTTGTTTTGGATGTCCTAATCCTTTGTGAGATGGGGTTGTTTTGCTGTTTATTTTAAGTGTGCTGTGAAAAGCCACTTACTTGAGATGGGCAAGTGGCTCTTGCAAATGAATGAATGAATGAATGAATAGCTCATTATTTGACAGATAAAGTCACTGAATCAACATGAGTTTGGACTCTAGCTTGAAGCACGTCCAGTGGAGGTGACTGAAGCTCAGTTTAGCACCATTATTTGGGAGCAGTTTAATCCTGTTGGGCCTAATGAGGTAAACAGGGTGATTGTGACTGTTCACTTAGCCATCTCTGTTTATATTCATGTCTTCTTGATTGGTTAAGGCCTTTCAGAAGTTGATGTGCGATTGCATCGTGGCTGAGGTAAATTCCTCTTTGAGAAGAGAGACTTGTTCATCCCCTCCCAAAGAGGTCATCACTGACTGTTTTGGACAATTTTTGTCCAGTCTCTAACTTTCCATTCTTATGACCTGTGGCAGAAGCAGGATAGGGTGCTGCATCTGTCCTTGTCTCATTGATCTCTCAGTGGAATTTGATACCATGGGTCATGGTATCTTTCTGGACTGGCTTCAGGAGTTGGGGATGAGCAGCACTGGGTTGTGCTGGTTTTCTTCCTTCCTCTGGGATCAGTTCCAGTTGGTGTTGATGATGGGAGGCAGGGTGGGATCTAGCCCTTGTCCACTGCTTTGTACAGGCTTGGTACTCTTGCCTCTTCTGTCTCATATCAACATGAAGCTGCTGGCTGAGGTCATCTAATACATCAGAGTATGCTGATGATACTCAAATTTATAGTGCCACACAGATGATAGGAGGGACTTTGCCAAACTACATGTTGATTGTTCCTGGACTGGATGACTTTGATCATGGTCACTCAAGAATAACAGAGTTGGAAGGGACCTTGGATATCTTCTAGTCAAACCTGCTGATCAGGCAGAAGACCCTATACCATTCCAGACAAATGGCTGTCCAATCTCTTCTTTAAAATCACCAGTGATGGAGCAACAATTAATAAGTTGTTTAATTTTTCTCACTGACAGAAATTTCCAGTTAACTTTATGTTGGAACTTACTTACTTTAGTTTCCATCTGCCCTCAGGTGCTTTGGAGAATAGGTTGGCACTCCTCTTCCCTGTGACAGCCCCTCAGATATTGGAACACTGCTATCAGGTAACCGCTAGCCCTTCTCTTTGCTAGACCAGATATTCCCCATTCCTGCAACTGTTCAGAATATGTTTTAGCCTCCAGCCCTCTAATCAACTTTCTTGCTCTTCCCTGCATTCTTTCTAGAATCTCAACATATTTTTTGTATTGCAGTGTTCAAAACGGGATGCAATATTCCAATGTGATTTTTCTTGTCCAACTGTAAGATCTTAGTTTTCTTGTCATTGAATTGCATTTTGTTGGATAGGGTCCAGTGTTCAGGTTTGCCAAGATCCTTCTGGATCTTGAGCCTATCTTCTAAAGCAGTGGTGGCGAACCTATGGCACGAGTGCCAGAGGCGGTACTCAGAGCCCTCTCTGTGGGCACACGTGCCATCGCCCCAGTCCTAGGCCTTCAGCTGGGTTTTATAAAACCTTTTTGCTTTAGGCCTCCACCGCCGTGTGCAAAAAAAAAAAAAAAGGTTCAATCAATCAGTCAATTTCAACGTCTTTCTAGGTGTTCATAGATCTGTTATTTATCTTTTCCACAATTTTCACAGGTATTGATGTCAGGCTAATTGGTCAATAGTTTACTGGATCCCTTTTCCCCACATTTTGAAGATTGGAACCACATCAGCTCTTTTCCTGGCCACTGGTAGTTCCCCAGTGCTCCAGGATCTTTGAAAGATATGGTTGAGTGGTTCCAAGACCATGTCTCCAAGCTTCTTCAGAACCTAGGATATAATCCACCTGGTCCTGGTGACTTGAACTTGTCTAGAGTGGTTAGGTGTTCTCTTATTATTTTCTTGCCTATTTTGACTTGGATTTCTATTCTGTCTTTTATGGTACTGCTTTTGATATGTTGCACTATTTTTTCCCTAAGTTGTCTGCTAGGTTCATCAGGAACCTTTTTGATCTCCCACTTATTGCAGAGTTTGTCTCCTAGTAGATGTCAGAATAATTAAAGTCTCCCATTACTATTGCAGTGTGCTTCCTGCACACCTTAGCTAACTGATGGGCAAATAGTTCAACTACCTCTTCTGTTTCGTTGGGTGATCTATAGCACCACCAAGTTTCGGTAATGGCAACAATGTCAATAACTTGATTCCCTTTGTTTTTACTTCTTTGCCACTGCTTAATATCAGATCCAGGAAAGCCATTCAATTTTCAGCAAGACTACTGAGGAAATTTGGGACCTCTTAATCATGGCAAGTTGGTCTTCCATAAGGTTGCGGTAGCTGAAGACATGCTTTATACTGTATGTCTCTCATCCTTGAAATTCTGCAAACTGGACAGGAAAGCATCATCCAGATCTTCTTACTGGCTATAGCACATCATCTCCACCATGACTTTGATGCTTCCTCTTCCTTTGGTTTTTGATTAGATTTGTCTGCTCAAATTCCTGAATGTCAATATGTATCTACATCTCCTTCAAATACAACATTAATCTTTCTCCTTTTGTTTGGCTTATCCTTTAATCCTTATATTCCATTTATGAGTTTCATCCCATCAGGTTTTAGTAATGTCTTCTAAATCAGGTCTATTTTCCTGCATTAAAACTTCTGGTTCCTCCTGTTTGTCCCCATTCACTTTTCACTTGTATTTAGATTCGAGAATCCTTGAGTAGTGCAGCTTGATCTATTCCTTCCTATATGTACATGCTCAGTGCTGAGTGATACTAAATACTGCATAATCCTCTTTGTCTGATTTTTAGTACAAGGTCTGGTTCTAGCTAAAGTAAGGCTCTCTATTTAGGCAACACCTCCCCCCAATGAACAGGTATAATATAAGTGGTACCTGACTCAATATTAGTAACTGTGAGAGGAATCTTGGAGTCCTAATGGACAATCACTTCAATATGAGCTAGCAGTGTGCTGCAGCTGCCAAAAAAGCCAACGCAGTCCTAAGCTGCATTAACAGAGGGACAGAATCAAAATCACACGAAGTGTTAGTACCACATTATAATGCCTTCATAAGACTACTATACTATTGCTGAGGCAACTTAAAATGTTTTTGCAGCCTCAGGACTAGAGGTGAGATCATAGTAGTATTCCAATATCTAAAGGGCTGCCACAAAGAAAAGTGAGCCAACCTAATCTCCAAAAGACTTGAAGGCAGGACAAGAAGCAATGGATGGAAACTAATCAAGGAGAGGAGAAACCTAGAACTAAGGAAACAAAATCATGACAGTGAGAACAATTAACCAGTGGAACGACTTGCCTCCAGACGTTGTAGGTGCTCTAACACTGGAGGTTTTTAAGACATTGGATAATCATTTTATTGGAAATGGTATAAGGTTTCCTGCTTGAGCATGTGATTGGACTAGAAGACCTCCAAGGTCTTTTCTGACTCTGTTATTCTGTTAATAGTTTGGGGATTTTCCTCTCCCTCCAACATAAGATTCAGATTTAAGACCTCTGGATTAGACAGCAAGGCTCCTTTCAAATACATTCTTCCCAGTTTTCATGAGATGTAGCCTGTCTCTCATCAGAAGTTCGTCATCTTTGATTAGAGAATCTGAAATGTTCCATTGGCACCCTCTGTATTACCTGTTGCCCACTCCCAGTATTCTTATCTCTTTTACTGGATCATCCTTTAAGACAGAGGTCCCCTGACCCGGTATTCATTTTAGAAGAACCGTTGGAGACAACTCTTAAATTCTTGAAAAAGATAGAAGAATTTGGAGAAATAGCAGGATTGAAAATAACAGAGAAAAAACCAAAATTATAGTTCAAACCCTTACAGATAAGCAATAAACAAACAAACAAACAAACAAACAAATAAATACCTGTCAGAAAAAAATAGACTTACAAATAGTTAAGAAAGTTAAATATTTGGGAAAATACTTAACAGCAAGATGTGCAACGATAAAAGAAGATAATTATATAAAATTACTAAATCAAACAAAAATTAGATTTGGAAAAATGGAAACAAATTTACCTATAAAAATAGAGAAAAAGGTTTTGGGCAACTTGAATACACTGATCTCGAAATTTATTTGGCAAAGAAGGAAAGCCAGAATTAAACTGAAAATGCTACAAGAAGCTAAAGAAAATGGAGGATTTGGACTACCGGATTGGGTCTTATACCAAGCATGTGCTCTAACATGGTTAAAAGAATGGATAACCCTTAGAAACAAAAGGTTGTTATATTTAGAAGGACATGACTTGCAACTTGGATGGCACGCATTTTTATGGTATGAAAAGAATAAAACCCATAGATATTTCCAAAACCACTACATAAGAAACACATTATTATTTATATGGGAAAAGATAAAATGAAAAATCTATACGAAAATCCCAGGATGGCTATCAATGATGGAAGCATTCATTCACCTAAACTTAGTTAAATTTGAGAAAATTCTAACATATAAGGATATTCTGAATACAGCTGAGTAATTAAAATCTAAACAAGAGTTAGAAGATCAGGGTATTGGCTTATCATGGTGGCCTCGACTGCAAATGAAACCGAGGTATGATAAAGATGTTAAAATATACGGTTTTTATAAAGACCAGACAATGTTTGATCAAGTGTTGTTAACTTCTGATGAAAAACTGATTAAGAAATTGTATAACTTTTTATTGAATTTGAAAATGGAAGTTGAACAAGTGAAAGAAACAATGATAATATGGGCAAAAAAATTTGGATACAATATGGAATTAGAGAAATGTCAAAATCTTTGGCAAAGTAACTATAAATTGACAATGGCAACTTCATATAAAGAACCTCACAGTTTAATCATGAATCCTGTTGCGAAAAATGGGACAACCCCGTTCTTGATGAAATTTCTAGTGCAGAATGCAAGCCAATTCCCCAGCCCATCCCTGGCTCTATGTCACTGGCAAAGGAGTATCTGGCAGCTAGGAAAAAAATGAAGTGAGCTTTTATTTGGTGAGATTCCTCTTCATGCAGAGACAACATTAAGATAAAATATAACGAAGGACAATTAAAATAAACTCATTGGGAACACTAGGATTTGTTTATTATTGTTTTGTTCTTGTTTCAAATGATATCATAGCACTGAAGACACAGTGAGTAAAAAAGTATTTATGCTAATGCTAGGTAAAATTTCTCAGAACTTGAAATCACGGGGCATACCGATTTACGTAAGTCATCCCAAGTGCTTGACATTTCTTGAAAATGACGATTCACTGATTTCTCTGCTGCTCCCAAAATCATTATTAGCCACGCCCACAAGAATATTTTTTAAACCAAGATTTCCTTAATAACTAAGTTGAAGATGTTTAATCGCTTTGAGAAAATTTCCACTTTTCATACTTTTTTCATTGAAACGATCAAGATCACTGTAGTTTCCAAAGTTAGGCTTTGATGTTCATACAAACATCCAGCTTTCTCACACTTAAAATATTTCACAATACATACTGGGGGCCTGCAATTTAGATAAAGCATTTTAAGTTTTAAATGGAAACTTCACAATAACTTAATAGTGGAGTTGACAGATACTATCACAATGAATGTTGAGATTTTATTTGAAGTTTCTGTTGGAGGAAGTTATCATTATTTATTTCTGAATTTCATAATAACAGAATAACAGAGCTAGAAGGGATCTTGGAGGTCATCTAGTCCTACATCCTGCTCAAGCAGGAGACCCTATACCATTCCAGACAAGTGGCTGTCCAGTCTTTTCTAAAAAAAACCCAGTGATGAATCCACCACAACTTCTGAAGGTAAGCCATTTCACTGGTTAATTGTTCTCACTGTTAAGAAATTTCTCCTTAGTTCTAGGTTGCTTCTCTCCTTGATTAGTTTCCATCCTTTGTTTCTTGTCTTGCCTTCTGGTGCTTTGGAAAATAAATTGACCCTTCTTCTTTGTGACAGCCCTTTAGATATTGGAACATTGCTATCATGTCACCCCTAGTTCTTCTTTTCATTAGACTAGACATATCCAATTCCTGCAACCACTCTTCATATGTTTTAGCCTCAGCCCCCTTATCACATTTGTTGTTCTTTTCTGCACTCTTTCTCAAGTCTCAACTTCTTTTTTATAATATGGTGACCAAAACTAGATGTAGTGTTCTAAGTGTGGTCTTAGTAAGGATTTATAAAGCAATAACTAATACTTCACATGATCTTGATTCTATCCCTCTGTTAATGCAACCTAGGATTGCATTTGCTTTTTTGGTGGCTGCTCATATTTAAGTGATTGCACACTAGGACTCTAGCCTCTCACAGTTATTGTTATTGAGTCAGGTTTCAACTAATAAAGTGACTAAACTAGTAGACCAGTGAAATGCTCTGGACGTAGTATACTTAGATTTCAGTAAGGGATTTGATAAAGTAGACCACAACCTACTCCTTGGTAAGCTAGAAAAAGATGGAATAGACAACATCACCACCAAATGGATCTGTAGCTGGCTGGCAAATTGTACACAACGAGTAGTCCTCAGTGGTACTACATCCACATGGAGAGAAGTAAGCAGTGGGGTACCAAAAGTCTTGCGTCTTAGGCCCAGTGCTCTTTAATATCTTCATAAATGACTTAGATGAGGGAATAGAAGGGGAACTCATCAAATTTGCAGATGACACCAAACTGACAGGAGTAGCCCACACCCAAGAAGACAAACTCAGGATCCAAAAAGAACTTGACAAACTTGAACAATGGGCCCTATCCAACAAAATGAGTTTTAATGTGGAGAAAAGCAAAGTTTTACATTTAGGCAGGAAAAAATCAAAGGTTTAAGTACAGATTAGGCGAGACCTGGATCAAAAACAGTAACTGTGAGAGGGATCTTGGAGTCCTAGTGGACGATCACATGACTATGAGCCAGCAGTGTGCAGTAGCAGTCAAAAAAGCTAATACAATCCTGGGTTATATAAACAGAAGCATAGAATCAAGATCACGTGAAGTATTAGTACCGCTTTATAAAACCCTAGTAAGATCATACCTGGAATACTGCAACCAATTTTGGTCACCATACTACAAAAAAGTTGTTGAGACTTCGGAAAAAGTTCAGAGAACAGCAACTAAAAAGATCAAAGACTTGGAGACTAAAGCATGTGAAGAACAGCTGCAGGACTTGGGTTTGGCTACTCTAAAGAAAAGAAGAAATGGGGTGACAGGATAGCAGTATTCCGGCATTTGAGGGGCTACCACAAAGAAGAGGGCATCAAACTATTCTCCAAAGCACCAGAGGGCAGGACAAGAAACAATGGTTGGAAACTGATCAAAAAGAGAAGCAACCTGGAATTAAGGAGAGACTTCCTAACAGTGACGATAATTAACCAGTGGAACAGCTTGCCTCCAGAAATCGTGGGTGCTTCATCACTGGAGTTTTTTAAGTCGAGGCTAGACAGTTATTTGCCTGAAATGGTATAGGTTCTCCTGCTTGAGCAGGGGGCTGGATTAAAAGATCTCCAAAGTCCTTTCCAGATCTATTCTATTATTATTACTATTATTCCATCCTGCCAGATACCTGCCCTTGCACTTATGAAAACGCAGAAAGCTCCCAAGGCAAAAATAACTGGTGACATAGTTCAAGTGCTAAAAGGTACTCTAAGAGGATGAGTAGTTCAAGGGATACCTCCCATTAAAGGACAATCTGGTGTGAATGGGAAATAGCCTATATGTGCCTGTTCGTCAGTGGACCTTAGTCTTGCAGTAGTGTCATGACACTAAAACCGTGGGGCACTTTGGATTCATGAAGACCCTCCATCTCATGATACACCAGTTCTAGTGGCCACACATGAAAAAGGATATTGCAAACTACATGGCTAGCTGCCCGATAAGAGCCTTGACAAAAAGATACCCAGGTTAAAACCTCGGGGTTGCTTCAGCCCATGGCCAACCCTACAGCCCCTTGGAAGGAAATATCAATGGACATTTTTTATATATAAGTTTTATTGGTAGAAATATCAATGGACTTTATAGTAGAATTACCTGAGAGCATGAGGAATATGATGATTTGGGTCACGACCGAGTTTTTCTTGAAGCAGCCCACTTTGTGGCATGCCCCAAGATCCCATCTCCACAAACGCTGGCAAAACTATTTGTACAACATGTGTACTATCTTCATGGGGCTCCTAAGTGTATAATTTCAAACTGGGAGGTCCAATTCATGTCTAGATTCTGGCAGGAGTTCCTGAAGTTGTTGGGGTTCTCTCAGGGTCTCAGCTCCTCACATCACCCTCAAAGTAATTGGGCTGGTAAATGTGCAAATGGCACGTTGAAGCAGTACCTCTGCTGCTACATGTATTACCAACAACAGGGGTCCCCAACCGTGCCCACTTTATGACTTGTGGACTTCAACTCCCAGAATTCCTCAGCTGGCTGAGGAATTCTGGGAGTTGAAGTCCACAAGTCATAAAGTGGCCACGGTTGGGGACCCCTGACCAACAAGACAACTGGGCTGACTCTTGCCCTTTGCAGAGGTTGCCTACATTAATCTTGTGGACAGCAGCATAGGTTTTTGCACCATTCCAAGTGACAACCAATCTGGACTTTGCTCCTATGCCAGAGCTTCCCCAATGCACTCCCCAACATGCCTCCATTGGCAGACTGGATGAAAACCCTACAGAACACCTACCCCATGGCCAACAAGGTGCTGGATGAGGCGAGAGAGACTTCTTTCCCTTTTTAGAGCGCATCGTTTTGCTGCTTATCCAAGTAGCTTCTTCAGTTTGACTCAACTTCCAGACAATTCTGCCTGGATGACTGAGCATCTTCATCAACATATTTCTCCCATGTAATTTCTTTCCATCTCACACCTACAATAGAGGCAGGCTCCTTTTGTTGTCTGTAGTTATAGTGAATGCTAGGGGCTGTAGTGGTTAGGACATTTGTTATAATTAAATGCAGGCGTGATACATACTGTTTGTGTGTTCGAGATTTGTAGGAGTTTCCTGTAAGGATGAGGGGATTTCCCCCCCCTTTGAGACATGTTAAACTTATTAGAAGAGTTCTATTTTACTTTCTATGTATTTCATATCAGAAAACAACAAAAAAACACACCACCAATTTTCAGCAATCACATCATCAAAATTAAGTGATACAATCAAAGATAGTTCCCAGCACAGTGCGTATATGTGTGTGACAGGGGACAAAGTAAGGGACTATGTACTCTTGTCCTAGGGGGTACTTTACTAAATCTTTTTATGCCTTATATCTCCACCTTGAATTGTGGATTTGTCACTTCCTTGCCTACATACTTTTCTTCTGTTCTGTCATCAGAGACCTTCCTGAATGTTCCCACGCTCGCTCGGGATGAAGTCCAAACAAATAAGTATAGGTTTGCTAGCAAAAAGTGAGCTACCACAAGGAATGCATCATGTGGCAGGATCACTTCTCAGGAAGAATGGTGCTTTCCTGGGGGTGGAAAATGGAATTGTCATCATAGAATGAATGAATTGTGCAGTTTCTCTTTTGTAACCTGGAGAATAATTAAGATAGATGGGTAGATGAATTAGCTGTCCTGCAAGGTCAAAAGTGGATTGCCTTATTACTCTATTATTTCATCGTTGTGCAGCCATCACCACTAACACCTTTTTCATGATATTTTGTACATCCATACAAAAAAAAAGCGGGGGGGGGGAGCAGAGGAGAGAGAGAGAGAGAGAGAGAGAGAGAGAGAGAGAGAGAGAGAGAGAGAGAGAGAGAGAGAGAGAGATACAAATTGATCGTTTGCTGGTGAAATCAGTCTTCGTCATTGCCGGCAGTGCTTGGATTAATGGGATTGAAGGCTGCTGGAGGTTCAGGCAGAAAGACATGTGAAAAAACAAGAGAAATTGGCTTGTACCCTTGGGAATGGGATTGATGTGACTCTCACTGAGCGGTTGCAGTTGCTTCTTCCAGCACCATTTCTAAAGATAAAATTTGCTTGACACAAACTAGTGCCAAGACCCTTAAAGATAGTCAGTTCTCAGAACATGAAGACCACCCTTTCCTTTCCTTTCCTTTCCTTTCCTTTCCTTTCCTTTCCTTTCCTTTCCTTTCCTTTCCTTTCCTTTCCTTTCCTTAAGTGGAATATTTGGCAGCCTTAGCCTTAGATAGAAACCTGACTGCTTGGTTGTATTCTATAACCAATTGGATCATGAAACAGAAGAGTCTTTTTGGATTAGGCCAGTGATGGCGAACCTTTTAGAGACCGAGTGCCCAAAAACTGGCCCCGCTCCCTCTCCACCCCCTGCCCCGCTGCACCCCCCACCCTGTCCCCCGCCCTGGCTGCCCACAGGGCCGCTTACCGCTTCCAGGGCCCATCACAGATCGCCCAGGCAGACCAGCAGCACCATGGCAGCTACACCCTCTGCCCACGCCCTGCAGTATCAACTGTGCATGATGGGGTGTGAGGGCAGAGTCTTGTCCATGCGGCCTGGCTGCCATATCCTTGGCAGAGCTGCTTTGCATGGGCCACACTCGAGGGTCACTCTCCTCCAGGGGGGCTGCTGGTGAGGAGGGGGTCATGGGAGGGGAGGCGAGGTTGGGTCAACAGCACGTGTGCCCACAGAGAGGGCTCCGAGTGCCGCCTCTGGCACGCATGCCAGAGGTTCGCCACCACTGGATTAGTGTTCCAATATCTCAGGGGCTGCCCCAAAGAAGAGGGAGTCAAGCTATTCTCCAAGGCGCCTGAAGGCAGGACAAGAAGCAGTGGATGGAAACTAATCAAGGAGAGAAGCAACCTAGAACTAAGGAGAAACTTCCTGACAGTTCGAACAATTAACCAGTGGAACAACCTGCCTCCAGAAGCGGTGAATGCTCCAACACAGGAAATTTTTAAGAAGAGACTGGATAGCCATTTGTCTGAAATGGTATAGGGTTTCCTGCCTGAGCAGGACTAGATGACCTCCAAGGTCCCTTCCAACACCATTATTATTATTATTATTATTATTATTATTATTATTATTATTATTATTATTATTATTATTATTATTATTATTATCATCATCATCATCATCATCATCATCATCATTATCATCAAAATCTTGATTAGACAAAGTTTGATCTGTTCTTATGACATGAAAATATATACGTTTGAATCCCATTTAACAGATAGCTTAACTCAGAGGTCCCCAACCTTTTGGGCACCAGGGACCGGTTATGTGGAGAGAGGTTTTTCTGCGGACTGGAGGGTGTGTGGTTTTGTGTGTTGCCTGCATCCTGCGGATGGGGCTTTGCTTGTTTGTGCAGACCAGTTGCTGGCATGCCGCGGCCCGGTACTGGTCCATGGACCGGGTGTTGGGGACCCCTGGCTTAACTCATATGCCACTCAAAGTTTCTTGATTAAAAGCAAGGGATTAATCATGTACAATAGAAATACAAATGGAAATCCGTCCAGAACATCATGAGGGGTTATGAAATAGTAAGAAAACAAAGAACTGATAAGATAAAACGAGTTATGATTTTCAAGCTGCTCTAAAAAGCTGATGTCCGCCAGTCACATTGTGTAATGGTGGTATAGTTTCTGCAAGGAACTCTATGGATTAGTTGCATTCAGACTTGGCTAAAAATCAGAGAATTTCAGCATTTAAATTGCTGTGAAAGGAATGGTTATGGCTAAGAGCAGACATGTCAAACTCGTGACGTCACGTGATGTTGTGCAACGTATCGGAGCTTTTTCAGCATTGCCGGCAATAGGGTGGGTGTGGTTTTCCAATGACGCATCCGTCCTGCGGGCCGGCAGTTTGACACCCCTGGCTAAGAGGGAAATCAATGCCAAGCATGGGTAGATGAATTAAAAAGATTGAAATGACACATCGAATAACACAAGACACTTAGAACAGAACTAACCTAGATAAAACAATTGAAAGTGAATTGAGCAAACGTTATTCTTCTTAAGCCAACTACAGACTTTATGACACATGTATGTAGCTTGACAATAAAAGATCCTAATGGTTGGCATAAAGTTCTGGTCAGACCTCTAAACTGAAAAACTACAAGGAGGAAAGCTGGACATAGTTTGGGTATCACATATTACTGAACTACATTTTATGATTTAGAGATTGGTGTCCTCAGTTACACTTGATTATATGTTGTATAATTCTAGACATCCATCTTCACCAGAGCAGAAAAGCAGAAAATAAATACAAAGAAGTTGTTTTGCTAGCCAAATTCTGTTGAGTAGTATGCAGTTTGGTTGGGGGAGGGGAATGACCAATAAGATAATAATAATAATAATAATAATAATAATAATAATAATAATAATAATAATAATAATAATGATGATGATGATGATGATGATGATGATGATGATGATGATGATGATGATGATGATGATGATGATGTTGGAAGGGACCTTGGAGGTCATCTAGTCCTGCTCAGGCAGGAAACCCTATACCATTTCAGACAAATGGCTATCCAGTCTCTTCTTAAAAATTTCCTGTGTTGGAGCATTCACCGCTTCTGGAGGCAGGTTGTTCCACTGGTTAATTGTTCTAACTGTCAGGAAGCTTCTCCTTAGTTCTAGGTTGCTTCTCTCCTTGATTAGTTTCCATCCGTTGCTTCTTGTCCTGCCTTCAGGCACTTTGGAGAAGAGCTTGACTCCCTCTTCTTTGTGGCAGCCCCTGAGATATTGGAAAACTGCTCTCATGTCCCCCCTCGTCCTTCTCTTCATTAGACTAGACATTCCCAATTCCAGCAACCGTTCCTTATATGTTTTAGGCTCCAGTCCCCTGATCATCTTTGTTGCTCTTCTCTGTACTCTTTCTAGAATCTCAACATCTTTTATCCATCATGGTGACCAAAACTGGATGCCGTATTCCAAGTGTGGCCTTACCAAGGCATTGTAAAGTGGTATTAACACTTCACGTGATCTTGATTCTATCCCTCTGTTAATGCAGCCTAGCACCGTGTTGGCTTTTTTGGCAGCTGCAGCACACTGCTGGAAGCAATTTAGTGAAAATTAATACAAGTAGTCCTCAACTTACAACCATTCATTGAGTGACTGCTTGAACAGCACTGAAAAAAGGCATTTATGATCATTTTTCACACTTACAATTGTTGCAGCATCCCCATGATCACACAATCAAAATTTGGAGGGGTGGCAACTGACATGTATTTATTATAGTTGCAGTGTCCTGGGGTCACATGATCCCTTTGGGGGACCTTCTGACAGGCAAAGTCAATGAGGAAGACAATCATGTTACTAACTTAAAAACTGCAGTGATTCACCTACTAGCTATAGCAAGAAAGGTCACAAAATAAGATAAGATAAGATATAAGTTAAGATAAGAGACAAGAGACAAGAGACAAGAGACAAGAGACAAGAGACAAGAGACAAGAGACAAGAGACAAGAGACAAGATAAGATAAGATAAGATAAGGTAAGATAACCTTTATTGTCATTTTTTTACTGTAGGCACAACGGCACACATCAAAAATGAAATTTAGTTGCCCGCTCTCAAAGTGAAACACATACATGACACATACCTAAACATACTATGTACAACATATGTATAGACCCACACCCCTACATATACATAACAAATAAATATTAAATACTGTCCATCTTGAATATATAACGGAAGGAGGAAGCTTAAGAGTTCACAAGGTTAATGCTGTATGGAATGAAACTCTGGCTGAATCTGGATGTTCTGCTACGGATACCACGAAGCCCCTCCTCCCAGAAGGTAACAAGGAAAACAGGTCGTAAAGAGGATGTGTAGAGTCCCAGATAATCTTACGGATTCTGCTCAAGCAACGCTTCTGTGCTATGTCCTGGATGGGAGGGAGGGAACAGCCAATGATCTTTTCGGCCATTCTCACCACTCTCTGCACCGCCTTCCTGTCTGAAGCAGGGATGCTTCCAAACCAGACTGTGATGCTGTATGACAGGATGCTCTCCATCGTCCCCCTGTAGAAAGTGGTCAGGACAGGGGAAGGAAGATGTGCTTTTCTCATGCGATGTAGAAACCCACTTAACAACTGTCTCACTTAGCAATAGAAATGTTTAGCTGAATTGTGGTCATACGTTGAGGACTATCTGTATAGATAAGGATATTTTTTTTTCTCAGCTGCAAATACTATTACAATTCAAGACCAAAGAAACAATTCCTAGAAGTTTGTTTCTTTAGGAATGGCCATCTTAAGATCAATGTCCTGAACATTTCAAGTGTCCTCCTTATTTTTTTTTAAATAGGACTATTTTTTTTATTTTAACTTTATCTCATCCTATTGCACATCAGTTGCTCAGTTTTGCCAGTGTAGAGGGTGGTAGAATGGTATCAACAAATAGTGAATGATCACATTGAAACAAGGCAGGTGTTTGTTAAAGGAAGAGAGCTAGAGAAAAAGTCACAGTTAGCACAATTTCTAACTAGCACCCTTTATTAAAAAAGCATAAACTTTGTGAACTCATAAGAGTTTATGCCTTTTAATAAAGTGTATGTTGGAAAAGGTGTGCTGCCAGACCTTCTGACACATGGATGAAATTACTATGTCTCTAATAGTCTTACTATACAATAATCAGTATGGAGGCAGAGTTGCTACCTGGCCATGTATCATTAAGCCTGGGTCTCTCTCTGTTATGTAATCATGTAGAGGAGGGCTTTTCAACCAGTGGTATGGGTACCACCTGTGGTACATTGGCACCTGGCAGGTGGTACGCGACCATCCTAGAAAAGTGATAGCGGGAGAGGGGAATGAGCTGAACCGGTGGCAGCACCGCACAACCCTGAGTGAGAGATGGCTGGAGCTGCAGGGCTGTCAGGGCTCAACGGAAGCGCCAGGATCAGCGCCAGACTCCAGCTGGAGCTCGGCACTGATCCTGGTACTTCTGCTGAGCCCAGAAGAAGCACCAATCAGCTGGAATGCTGCAGCATCTCCAGGGTCTTGTGATTTATATTCAGATGCTTGGCAACTGATTCATATTTATGATGGTCACAGTGTCCCAGGGTCATGTGAAGTGACCAAAACCTGCTGCAACCACCCAGAAGATGGGGGGAATAAAGACCAAACACCCCCTCACCCCACCCCTGCTACCAATCCTCAACAGAAATGCTCACAACAATGAAAACCTCAGACAGGAGGTAGAACGCCACCGGGAAGGCAGGCAAGTGTCTTGCTCGGCTGTGGCTTAGGGGGCACTTTTTTCAGTGCCATTGTAACTTTGAAAGTCACTAAGTGAACTGTTGTAAGTTGAGGACTACCTGTACTTTATCACTTTTTTCCTTTTTTTTTTTTTTGGGTCATCAAGTTTTTGACACCTTGCTAGGCGACTGGTGGTACTCGGATGTTGCCATATCCTAAAAGTGGTACAATGGGTGAAAAGGTTGAAAAGCCCCGATGTAGAGTACTGCTGCACAGAGCTAGTTTAATGCCATTTTATTGCAAAGGAAGCCACAAATGGGCAACTTCCAGCCTCCAGCCAGCAGATCCATGCTTGTTTTCTCTGCTCCAACATGATCAACAATCAGCTGGGTGCCAGGGAACAGTTCAGGTTTTTTCCCTCTGCTGTTACAGAAGAGAAAGAACTTTTTTGTTCAGGGTTGCTGAGTAGAGGGGGAAAGGGAAGAAGGAGACTTAATTCCCCAGGCAATCCACCTCTGTAGTCCCTCTCACTCTGTTCTTTCTGTTAACACAGTGATCTTAGTTAGGAAAGGAAACAGATTCCGGGTCCACTTTGCACTGCTTTGTCTATTTCCAACCAGCCTCTCTCATTTGACCTCTAAAGAACCTCGATCCCAGCGGTTGCTCTTCAGACCGAACCCATTTCTGCTCTCCATCTTACTTCACCCTTCTCTCTCTCTCTCTCTTTTTTAAATATTTTATTAAATTTTGTATAGGTAAAAAAGGATAGGATCAATATGGGTAAGGGAAAAGGGTGGGATGTGGAATTTGGGGTAGGGTAGGGGTAAATACAATAATGGGGGCAACCCCCAACAATAATTTCATGCTTTAACAAACAAGTTTCCGTCCGGGTCTAAGTATTAAATAACATAATTCATATCGTAGTCAGCAATCATGCAATGATTACTTCACCCTTCTCTTGATTAGAAAGAGAAATGGTGACTTGTTGATCAGTACTTCCTCCTTATCCTTTACTTTTAGGAACTTTAGGAAAGGTGGCTGGAATAGGAATTTTTTCCCTCCCCCACTCTTCCTAATGAACTCTGAAGTTAGTTTCCCATCCAACAGTTATCCTCGTTTTTGGAGACTCATAACTGAGTTTGGCTTCCATTCCCTCTTTTGAGTTCAAAATGTGGCTGAAGAGACTCATAAAACTGAAGGAGGTTTCCCATAGGAATCTGCCATTTGCTATCTCCATCCCCTGCCTTTCCCTGGAATAGAATGAGGTTTCAGATTTTTCTTGAAAGATGTTCTTTGGTGGGTTCCTTCGGGATTCCAAGACCATGGAGATCTCTGTCCAAAGAAGCAACTGATGAAACCATTCTACACTGATCTTGAAATGATCCTTGCACACCCCTAAAGCACTTGGGAAAGGGAAAGGGAAAGGGAAAGGGAAAGGGAAGGATATGGACCTTTCCACCCTTGGAGACCCCCCTCACACAAATTCTGCTATCCAGTTTCTGCTGGTCCCACAGCTTGGCTTCCTCTGTTTCCTATGTGGTTTGCAGGAGCCAGCCAGCTGTAGCTATATGGCAATGGCAGCCACTGAGTTCTTAGCCAAGAACCCTGTGAAATTAATCCACATCTCACTGAAATCCTACCCAGCATTCGGGTCACTGCTTCATTTCAGCACAGCGAAAGGAGGGATTCCACCATGATTTATTACTGGCCCCAATGCACATATTATTATGAAATGAGTTTATTACACTCTAAATCTCCTGTTAATGTGCTACTGTTTTAATCCCTTTATCCAATTTTCAGTCTCTCAGGCTTGGCTGCCATTCACTTGCACAAAACTCTCCATTCTGAAGGTTTTATTGTGCGATATCCATATTCATTTATCCTGCTTTAAGGCGGTGGGGGGGAGGATTGGAGAGGAAAAGAATATGGATGAAGTAGGAACAAGGAAGACTGTAGAAGCAGTCATTTAAAGAAAAAGCTAAAAGAGGAGAAGGAAAAGGATGGTAAAAGGTTTGGAAGAGACAGGTTAGAATTTTAAAAATGGGGAGCTAGCCATGCTGCAGGAGACTTGGCTGGACAGGGTGACTCAACCTTTACTAGGCTTAGCCAAGGAACTGAGCTGCTTGTAGGGCATGACCTCAAAGGTCAAATAATGAGGGACAATTTAAGAGTAGGGTTATTGTAGGATATATTCTATGATCAGCAAAATTTTACTTAGGAAAGATTCTTCAGAATGCTCTTCTGGAATGCACTTCCCAGTCCTTACAGACAAGCGTTGAACCTTGCTATAGGGCAGAAATGGGGGGCCACACTTGGAATACTGCATCCAGTTTTGGTCACCACGATGTAAAAAAGATGCTGAGACTCTAGAAAGAGTACAGAGAAGAGCAACAAAGATGATTAGGGGACTGGAGGCTAAAACATATAAGGAACGGTTGCTGGAATTGGGTATGTCTAGTTTAATGAAGAGAAGGACGAGGNGGGACATGATAGCAGTGTTCCAATATCTCAGGGGCTGCCACAAAGAAGAGGGAGTCAAGCTATTCTCCAAAGCACCAGAAGGCAGGACAAGAAGCAACGGATGGAAACTAATCAAGGAGAGAAGCAACCTAGAACTAAGGAGAAACTTCCTGACAGTTAGAACAATTAACCAGTGGAACAACCTGCCTCCAGAAGCGGTGAATGGTCCAACACTGGAAGTTTTTAAGAAGAGACTGGACAGCCATTTGTCTGAAATGGTGTAGGGTTTCCTGCCTGAGCAGGGGGTTGGACTAGATGACCTCCAAAGTCCCTTCCAACTTTATTATTATTATTATTATTATTATTATTATTATTATTATTATTATTATTATTATTATTATTATTTTTATTTATTTATTTATTTATTTATTAATTTAATTTATACCCCGCCCTTCTCCTCATGGGACTCAGGGCGGCTAACAGCCTCATAAAAACTACAATACAAATACAATAATTAAAAGCCGAATTAAAAAGAAATATTTAAACATATTTATTTAATAATAAATATTTATTATTAATAAATATTTATTATTATTATTATTATTATTATTATTATTATTATTATTATTATTATTATTATTATTATTATTATTATTATTATTATTTTAAAGACATGCTCAAAAGAAGAAGTGGAAGACACAGCCAAGCTTGTAACCACCTGGTCTAAAAGTAAAGGAGTCATTATGGTCTCTGCCTTATGCACTAACTAACTGTTTACTCAAGTAGACATGTTTACCTCTTTGAAGTCAGCCATCTTTATTTAGAATTTTCCCAGGCTCTGCGAAGGCTTAAAATGTGAAAATAGCCTACTAAAATGTAACCCCACTGGGTATCATTAGGTCCAGGCCCCTGGGTTGGACTTACTCTTTCCTCACGAATCAGAGAATCTCTGATGACAATGGAAGATATTGCTTGTGTACAGGGAAAAAAAAAAAATAAAGCAGAGGAGAAAGACATGGATGCAAAATATGTCCCGGCGCTGTCTTGTGCAGTAGATTTCTCTTGGATTTTATGTCTCCTTGGCACCCATTTGTGACATACTGAAAAGTGACAGCAAATGTGAGGCTTTCTATCCTCTGGTGTATCTGGGGGTAAGTGTGTGAGAGAACAGGAGAGGGAAATCATTGCCCCTACATTGTTGGGAGACAAGCTCAGGAAACTGCAGAGCAGAAAAAAAGGAAAGAATTTGTCTTCACTGACATCACCCTTTTTCCTCCGCTACCTCTAGATCAGGCATGTCAAACTCGCAACGTCACGTGACGTCGCGCGACATATCGGAGCTTTTTCGCCATTGCCGGCAATGGGGTGGGCGCGGCTCCAGTATGATGTAACTGGCCCGCGGGCCGGCAGTTTGACACCCCTGCTCTAGATCTAGCTAGTTTCCATGGGCTTCCTTTCTCTGACCCCATCATTGTTCCCTTCCTTCCCTCAAGGATACCTCCACCTATCTTCCACCTTGGCTTTTCATCATATTCTTTTTTCTCTCTCTTCTTCTTTGGCATTTTATAGCCCTTGTCTCTTCCACTATCCATTCCAAACTGAGACCTCCACCACAAACTCTCCTTATTCCATTTTAAAATGTGAAGTTTGGCTACAAAGACGGAACAATTTGTGGGTGAGAATTAGATTTGGTTGAAGTAGGATTCAAAGGTGGGAACTAAGGAATTAAGGTTGACCCCCCTCCCCCCAGATATTCCCATAGCTTGATTTTGAATGAGTACTCCGAATAGTACTTGAAAGTTGCACAGTCTCTAATCACCTCCTCCGCTTTCTTTTCCATGTTGTCTCTTCATTATCCTTCAGCTCTCTTTTGCCATCACATCATCTTTTGCCTGACATCTTCTCTTCTTTGTTCTTCTTCCTTCCTCCCAGCCTTTTCCTCCCTCCCATTCTGGTTTCTTTTGCCTTCTCTCTGCAGCTCCCTGTGATGTCAAGCAGTTCCTTTTCCACTCTGACACAGAAGCCCTGTGCCACTTCCAAGGCTCCTGCTGTCAGCTGGGGAATAGATAAAGATAAATGATATTATGTTAAATTCCACTTAATGACAAATTTTTAATTTTCTGAACATGGTCATTTTCTGGCTAGTGAATCAAGTGTAGGGAGCTAATTACATGAAGATCTGAACAAAAATAACTCCTAATTTTCAAGGATAATGGAAGAGAAATGTTGGAGATTAATGGCACTATTTATCTTTTTTAAATTTCTATCTTTCTCTGTGATAGCAGTGCTCCCCAAGGAAAATATTCATAAAATGAAATTGAAGTCGTAACTTAATAGGTTATTAAAATTTTTGAGTGCATATCACTTTCCTTCCGCCGCACTGTAAATTTAAATTGAAGTTTGCAGCTCCCCGAGTCACCAGTGGAGGTTTTTTTTTTTTTTTATGATGGCACAATAGAGAGAAACATGCATCTTTGTCAAGAGGTATTTGCTATTCTAATTTTATGGCAGGCCGGATTATCAGAAAGGAATGTCAGAGTACGAGGAAGCTGACAACACCACAGCCTTAAGCCATGTGTTTCCATTAGCGCCCAAAGCCGTCCAGGGGTTTCTCTGGACCGTTATTTTCCATTTCAGTCTTTTATCTTGATTTAAAGTGAGGGCGCTGAAAATTCAGCTCCTGTCATTTTTCTTTGCCTCCCAACACATTGTTACCTCTCTCTCTCTCTCTTTCTCTCTCTGCCTGCCGCTGGTCACGCTTCTCTTTCTCTCTTGATGTGTTCTCCCTCTTTATCAGATCATTCTTGGCCAGTAGAAAGAAAGCTGGAAGTCCTGAGCTGGTGATACCCCAGGCTGAGGCTCTGGGGAAGATATCCCCCTGCCCCGCCCAATAGCCCTTCACTCCATCACTAGACGAGGGAGCAGCTAGGATAGGGTTCCAGGCCAGATGTGGTCAGAACCTCTACTTTCTCCTCTTGAGTTTCTGCTTAGGACCCTCCGGGAATGATATGACAACAGCAACAAAGATCACGCCTTGGGTTAGAACCTGCGATGCTGCTACTCTGACTTGCTCAGTTGCTAACGTGAATACCTTCTGTGAAATAATTCTGCTCTCCACACTTTTATCAGTTCAGCCCGCAGACATGTCAAGCAAATGGTAGATCAATAAAAGAGAAAAGTTGCTGGGAATTGGAATGTGCAGAAAGATTAATAAGGAGCACTTTTTATTGCAAAAGGAAAGCAATCTTTGAGTCGCTATCATAGCAGTGGCATAATTATTAACTTGCATAATTATTGATGGTTATCTATGTAATCCTATTTTTATATCACACTAGCCACCAGCACAGAAGTTACGTTGGGCAGGCCCTGCTGTTCTGGCCATCAGCTGAACGTCCTTTTACTGGACTGGTTTCCTCTCTGTTCTTGCCAGATCCAAACATTTTGAAGATTTGCTTTATCTGATTAGGGTTTGACAAGCTCTGAAACTACTGTAAAATCAGTTAGTCTCCTCTGTTTGTCATGTTATATGCAAAATGGCAAAAGCCCAGCTTATTTTTTTTAGAAGGCTCAGTCAATTAATCAGATAGTAAAATGAGCTTTTATCTAAACATCTGGGGCAATTTTAATAGGTCAATTAGGGAAACATTTTAGTACAATGCTAGTGGAACAGGAACATCGGTTCATAAAAACAATAGTGAATGTTCTACTTCTGACTAAAACACTTCCCTTGAACTAAAAACATAACATAAACTAAAAACATAAAACATAGGTATCTCAGGCTAGGTTGTGGTTCAATCACAAGATGGGATAAAGGGACAAACTTTGAAGGCAGGTTATAGACGGTTAAGAGCTAAGCATCTCCTAGAAAAAAGCCTGAGATTTCCAACATAACACTTCATAAACGGCCAAGAACCTTTGTAAATTCTTAAATTTTTAAAATTTCTGAATTTTTAAATTCTTTTTTTTCAAATTCTTACATTTCTTTTTTCAGTTTTCAATTTCTTTTTTCAATTTTAATTTTTTAAATTTTTTTCATAAAATTCTTTTTTCAATTTTTTAATTTTTTTTCAGCTAAATATTTTTTAAAAAACAGTTTACTTAATTCTTTAGAAATTTTTAAATTCTTAATGAGCTAAGAGGAAAAAAAATAAAAAAGAGAAAAGAGACAGACACTTAAAACAGGGAAGACAGTGATGAATTTTTCAAGACAGAGAACAAAGGGTCAAGAACTTTTGTAAACCATTGTAAACTGACACTTTGCAACAGGAAAAATATTTTTTTAGAATTTTTTATTTTTTTAACAAACAAAAAAATAACGGATATAGAGACTGACATGATAGTGACTTGCAAGTTATGTCATATGTTTGAGCTTATGCCCACCGAAGATCCAAACTATATATGTATCAAATGTAAATCATATTAATTACTAGAAGAAAAAGTAAAGGATCTAGAACAGGGGTAGGCAACCTCGGCTCTTTTATGACTCGTGGACTTCAACTCCCAGAATTCCTGAGCCAGCATGGCTCAGCTTGGAAACCTCTCCCTTTCCCCTCAGCATGGCTGGCTCAGGAATTCTGGGAGTTGAAGTCCACAAGTCATAAAAGAGCCAAGGTTGCCTATCCCTGGTCTAGAAGCAACTCCAGCCACTCTGAAACTCAATGGACAAAGCAAGACTCTCCAACCTGAACAAGAACACTACACCAAAATTAAACACAATAGGGAGCAAACAGCTTCTAAAAAATGACTCCATACATGAACAAAAAGAAGAAAAGATACACCCAAATTGAACACAATAGGGAACAAACAGCATCCGTAAAAAATGACCCTATGTATGAACCTAAAGAGGAAGACCAATGGAAACATGTCACTTTTAGAAGAAAACAGCAACCATGAGCAAAGCTCTTACTATCTACCCTAGCCCACTCTAGCAAAGCCCCTGTAGAATTGAACAATCGCTTTCATCTCCTTGGCGGATAAGATGCGGACACCAATAAAAGAGCAGTCACCAATAGTTTCTAAAAAGGAAGCACAACCTAGCATTCCTGTGACAGGAAGAATAGCATCCCAGACTTCCCGGGGGGGGGGGGGGGAAAGGAATATTGGTGATAAGAGATTCAGCTTTTTGGGGAATAGAAACTATAGTCTGCAGACAGTCAAACTAGGGAGGTATGTTGTCTCCCTGGAGCAAAAATCAAAGATGTAACTGAGATCCTTACTAAAATAATCAACCCCTTTCTTTTCCTACATGGGGGGACCAGTGACACAACAATGCATCTAAAAACAATAACAAGAGATTACAAACAGCTAGAGAAGAAAGTTAAAGAATTAGGAGCTCAGTTGGTGTTTTCATCTATACTTCCAACAAAAGACCAACATCCAATGACTGGCTCATCTTATGAGAAGGGCTTTAAACTAAAATTATGGGGGGGCCAATCTTCAAGACCTTTAGAACCTAATTCCAAGTAAAAACCACTAGATAACCAATCATACAAGGATGTGGGGAGTAAAGAGAAAGAAACAAGCTAATATTATAATAATATCTGAGACGGACTATGGGAGACCGGGCAAAGAGATACTGCCTAGAAATGATCAGATGATGATGATGATGACCCATTTTTTAAAATTTCTTTTTAGCAGCAAGCTTGAATGGCCATGAACAGTTTTGTGACTTTTTTAATAAGGGGGGGGGGGGGTTCAGAGAGAATCAGCAGAAGTTCTTTATTTTTGCATTCTATTTTTTTTTATCAGAGTGATTTTTCCAACAGGGTAGTGGAGAAGACTATTAGTGGCATTTGGAGTTAAGTAAGTAAGTAAGTAAGTAAGTAAGTAAGTAAGTAAGTAAGTAAGTAAGTAAGTAAGTAAGTAAGTAAGTAAGTAAGGAAGGAAGGAAGGAAGGAAGGAAGGAAGGAAGGAAGGAAGGAAAATTCCCCTGCTGTCTTTTCTAGCCATTGAAAATTCTTCCCATTAGTATGAGCTTGTGGCTTTTAATTCCCTCCCCCCAGCTTTGCCCCCCCTCAACAGCAATATTTAAAAAATGTAATTGCCGGGCACCTGAGCAGAGTCTGCTACATTCCTAAATTTCTAACATTTAAATATATTTAGGATCAATACATAAAATGTAGGCACCACGTAGAGAGCTTTTGGCAACACTCCAGATAACAGACACTTTTTTTTATTCAATCCACCTTTAAGTTAAAAAAGAAATAAAATCTCCAAATATTTATATTATCTATGGCAAGTCACAGCTGCCCACAGAGTTACTTTGCCACCCTGCTTAAAGCAGCAAGGGGAGGCACCCTTTGTAGAAGACTCACAACTATGGATGAGGAGATGGCTGAGTGGGGAGGGGTGCTTTTCCCATGCACAAAAGCCAATCCACCATTTGGACAAGGACATTTTCAAGGTCCTTCTCCAAAGAGATCCTCAAAACCCTTCATGCACCCATATTAGACAGCTGGTATATTCAAGGAGCAAGAATCTCATAGATTTCAAACAGGCATTTTAATTCTAATCAAGACAAACACATAATCTTGAAACAGCAGCAGTAAATTCTCAGGCAAACCTGTATAAACTCAATTAAAGTCCAACCTCTTTGAAACTTTTTCTTCCCACATACCCCGCCTCTCGGCAAGGATGCCTCTTCTTGTGCCCACTCCTCTTCTGCCCCCCACCCGAGTGCAGGATCCACTTTTTTTTCCAGATCAATTACAGGTAAGCATTGATTTACTTGGTTGTGACAGGAACTGACCAATTGGCTTGTTACCCAACCTGATGTATATAAGTAGATTGAGAGCCAAAGAGACACAGAAAGAAAGGAAGAGGCAGATGCTTCCTGAAAGGTGAGCCAAATGCCTTGGAGGAACTATGTATTGGATGGGTCTAGAAGAGTCATTTCATTCTTCAAATAAAAATATAAATGAAGTTATCTAAAACGGATAACTGGACAGATTTATTCACTTTGTTTACTGTTTTTTCTGTTTTGCTTTTTAGGCAATTATTATCAAAGAATTGCATCAATTAAAAAGGAGACTCTCTATTTTTTTTTATTTTCCATAAGCAGAAACATTCATTTTCTACCCTGAATATGGCCTGCCAGCATGAACAGCCACAGAACTAAATCCAGAGATTCACTTCAGCACACCCCATGAACAACCCAACAGCAAAAATACAGTGCCCTATTGGTGTGTCTTTTCTCATAATTCCTGCTGAAAAGGCTCCTATCTACATTTTTCATTTTTCAGCCTGCCTAAAACACATGGTTTACCAAATATATAAATACAAATTGAACTCTTCTCCTGCTAGAAGTCTAGTTTATTTTCTTCCTTTGATGGGGCCACATTTGCAACCATGAGGTCTTTCAAGCCAGGGATTCTGCATGGGTGTCAGATCCCTGTTGGAACACTGCCATTCCAAGGGGAGGGGGACTGTTACTGTACTTGGGAAGTAAAGAATTTGATGCTTTTGCTTCGATGTATCCATATCGGAACTAGGGAGGGGGAAAGGGCCATCAGGGCCATCTGGATGGACTCCTTTCTGGTCAGTTCCAGCCTCTTACCAAGGTTGCGGAGGACTCATAACACCTTCATGCCAGCGGATTGGCTCCTGATGGACTGGGGCCCTGGAGTTTGAACAATGGGAAATTAGCTTAATGATTTGCATGGAAACCTCAGATTCCGCCTGGCTTCTCTGCAATCACTTTCTCTCAGTAAAAGTTCCTTTTGAAATAACATTCATTTCAAGAGTCATGCTTTCCTGAGAAGATAGCTGAGGCAGGATCTTACATTAAGCAGAATCTGCAAAGTGGTCAACCCGGAGAGGCACCTGCCCTACCGTGGGGACCATGCAAACAATGTCTACCCATGGCAATGACCAGGAGGAAGCTGAATGCTGGGGTGAAGCCTCTGCTAAGGCTCACTTGGGCGTGAACTCCACCTGATGGACAGAGGAAGCTGTGAGCCTAGGGGACTTGTCTAAACCTAGGTGGTCCATAGGCATTGGGAAGAAGGATGACTGGGAAGGCAGAACAAAAGGAGTCATCCTTACCCGAGGCAGCTGCCAGCAAGGATGGAGACAGGATCTGGAGGTGTTGGATGATGAGGAGGAACAAGGGAGTGAACCTGACCATGCCAACCTCCTCATGAGGCAAGCCATGCAGTTCATGATGGACGCGTTCCAGAACCTGAAAGCACGAGAGGTTGCAGTGCCAGGAGGATGATTTATTATCACCTTCTCGTCTCAGAGTTCTTATAAGGCCTTCATGCCAGTGGATTGGCTTCTGATGGACTGGGGCACTGGGGTGGGGTTTGAACAATGGGAAATTAACGGTTTGTGTGGGAGCCTCAGATTCCACCTGGCTTCTCTACAATCACTTTCTCTCAGTAAAAGTTCCTTTTGAAATAACATTCATTTCAAGAGTCATGCTTTCCTGAGAAGATAGCGGAGGCAGGACCTTACAATGGGCTTTCAAAACCCAAGGATTCTTTAGAGAGAATGGAGAGTAGGGGGTTTGATTGGACATCAGGACAGAAGCAACATTCTAGAGTCCATCTGACTGATGCAAGAAAAACAGTGACTTATCTTGATCTTGACACTAAACTTTGGTGGATGGAGATTAAAATTGTGATTGCTTCTGTGTGCAGCTATTGGTTCATGTTCAGCTTGGGATCCACCAGGATTTTCCCCCATGTATTATAGAAAGCTTTGGCTTCTCCCATCTTATACCCATGCCTTTCAGTTCTTAAAATTCATCTTGTTCATTTCTATCTATTGTTTCAGCTTGTCTAGATAATGATGTTTCTGGATGCTATCCTTTATGTCTAATATTCCACTGTATTTGTGTCATGTGCAAATGTGCACTAGTTTATGCTCCCTCAGGCAAGTCATCTATAAATCATAGTATATCCTGGAAGAGAGCCCTACCAATCAACTTTTCTTCCCACCCTGATGTGAAGTTATTGATATATACTTGCTCAAACAGTTCTATGTCCACATAATTAATGGTACCATAGTCCAGTTCACATTTTGCTATCTTCTTCAGTGTCTTGAGCCGTGGTGGCACAGTGGTTACGATGCAGTACTGCAGGCTACGTCTGCTGCCTGCCGGCTGCCTGCAGTTTGGCAGTTGGATTCTCACTGGCTCAAGGTTGACTCAGCCTTCCATCTTTCTGATGGATGAGGACCCAGATTGTTGGATGAGGACCCAGATTGTTGGGGGCAATATGGTGACTCTGTAAACTGCTTAGAGAGGGCTGTAAAGCACTGTGAAGTGGTATATAAGTCTAAGTGCTATTGCTATTGCTATAATGGGAGATTTTATCAAATGTGATACTGAAGTTGAGGTGCATTATGTCCACAGCATTCCTACATTCAACTAAATTGGCCGCTGTGTCAAGACAGAAAATCAGGTTGGTTTGGCACAATTTGTTCTTGATAAACTCCTACTGGCTCCTGCCAACAATGCATTCTTCTCCAAATGCTCACAAATGCTCACAAATGCTGCTTAATCTTCTGTTGCAGAGATATATTTGACATCAGATCAATATATAAGTAATAATAATAATAATAATAGTAAAGTTGGAAGGGACCTTGAAGGTCATCTAGTCCAACCCCCTGCTCAGGCAGGAAAGTGAACTGGGTCCCCCCCTCTTTGAAGACAGGAACAATATCTGCCCTTTTTTCAGTCCTCTAACATTATTTCTATCCTCCATGATTCCTCAGTTATCAGAAAAAGGGACTGTGAGATGACATCAAAAGCTGTCTCTGATGCTCTTGGTTGGGTATTAGAAACTTAGATTTGTTGATTGTAGCCTGCTGCTCTCTAATTATCTTTTTATTCATTCCACTCCCTTGTAAAATATTTTTGTTTATGACTTTGTAAGCATACTTTCTCTTTTGGGAAAATGACTAAAGCAAAGCAGAGGAGAAGGAGCGTTCTCTATTTGCCTAGTCACTTTTATCCTACTTTTATGAGAGTAGGCCTGCTGTTCCTTTTTCTTTTTATTATTGTTGACATGGCCAAAATATCCCCTTTTTGTTACTTGGACGTTTCCTTGGATACCTAATTTTCTTTTGCAATTAGCATTTCTGACTTTTTTTCCCTTCCGATACTAGCTATTTATTGATGTGCCTCCTTGGTGATTAGATCCATTTTCTATTCTCCATGCATATTTTTTTTTATTCTTAGCTCTTATTTATCCATAATAGTTTCCACAATAGCTCTCCTCATCTCCAGTTTTACTTCTCATTGGCATGGTGTGTACTCGTATTTCCAGTTCTTTCTTTTAAGAAGTTTCTAACCATTTTATGTTCCCTTTATGCTGAGGATTTCTGTTCATAGGATCCCACATAGTAGTCATCTCAGCTTGTTAAACCTGAGTCTCCTATAAACTTCTTTCTCATACTACCATTTTCATAGAAATAGCCTTAAAGTTTATAACTAAAAGGTTTCCCAACAAAATTTGGCAGTGCAGCTTGTTACTGATTTTTTTCATATATATAGAAAGTTTTTCAGGCAGACCAGTCTGATTGATTGCACCTTGGCATTTTTGACTGCTATACTGCAGTTCTATTTTTTTATAATCACTTTTGCCTTGCAGCCCCCCAAACTAGGGGCATTAAGCAGGCTCAAGTCGCTACTGCGATACATTACAAATTCAGATTTCTTTTTGCTGACAAAGAGTTAAAGAATTAAGTGGGAGACTAGTATAGCCTGAAATAGCTATACTAGTCTCCCACTTAATTCTTTAACTCTTTGTCAGCAAAAAGAAATTTGAATATATATGTGTGTGTGTGTGTGTGTGTTTGTGTGTGTGTGTGTGTGTGTGTGCGTGCCTGTAGCAATAAGTATATATTGCTACAGGCACACACTTTGCTTCTGAGTGTGCAAAAGTTCAGGAGTGCCAGCACTTAAGGAGTGCCAGTTTTGTTGAAAGATGATTAGACATTGACGAAATTTCTGTGATAAAGTCATGGTATATAATTTTGAACAGAAGCTCAAAACATCTATATTAGGGCAATACCACATCCTATTTTTATCAGGAAAAAATAGTTATGGCATAGGATTTCCTGCATGGAAAAGATCCAGGTTTTTATCTCTGTTTCTGATCTAATTTTTATTACAAGTAGAAATTCATGCTTATACAGAAACTTATTCGTTGCCATTTACCGTATTTTTCCGTGTATAAGACGCTATTTTTTCCTGTTCACCCTGTTCACTCTGTTCAAAAATCAGGTGCGTCTTATACAAGTGCAGCGTCTTATACACGAAAAAATAATGGTAACCTCCGCAGCCCAGGGTATGCTTGTGTGGGTTCTTTACATGCCGCTGCCATGCCGCCTGGTGCAGGTGTCAAGCCCCTGTGGGCTTGCCACTAATGGGAGGGGGCAAGATTGTTGGCTGGCCAAACTTCTGGATTTGCCGGCTCAGCTGTTTGGCCCTCCACCAAACAGCTGATCGGTGCGGAGAAATGGCAGGGAGTTTAAAACCTGCCTTTGCTTCCCTTGCCTTGCTGTCATGCCGGCGCTCACGTCAGTTTGTTTACCAGGGTCGGAAGGCTGCTGCTGTGAACTGACTATGCATGCTCATCGTGCCGGATGCTGGTTAGGTGGGTAGGGGGTGGCACTGGCCGGGAGGCATCTATTTAGAGCGCTGGGAGGCAGTTGCTCCCAGTGCTGACTTTGTTTGCTGTAAGCTTGGAATTTGCATGCCAGAGCGTCTTATACAAGGGTGCGTCGTATAGACGAAAAAATATGGTAATTGTCTGTGGTGTGTGGGGAGACTATTGTTTGCTGCCAACTTTCTTAGGTTACATTAGCTTTCTTTCCCAAGGTGGGAAGGGGCAAAATAGGTCTACTTTCACAAGTTCTCAGGAATGCATTGTATAGAATGTCATTGTCAACTTTAAAATGAGCCTGGCTGCAGCCATTTTCTTCATTCTACGTTGCGCTAGTGCAGACCTTGCTTTATGTAAGGACCTGCCTCAATTAGATCTCCCAAGAAAGCAGAACTCTTGAAACAGGCATTGCCTCAAAAGGAACTTTTTATTGAGAATTAGTGATGGCAAGAGAGCAAAGCAGAGTCTAAAGATTTGGCGTGTAAAGGATTACATCAAAAAGGCAATTCAAAACTCCTCTCCCCAGTGTCCAACCATCCAGTTGAAATCCAGCCAATCCACAGGTGCCACAGTGTTATGAGAAGCTGGAGATTTAGTGTCCATCTCAAGGTTTCTCTCAGTTTCGTTTCCCAATGGTCCCAGGCTCCGTTGTGTGGAGATAAGGCAGATGTTTTCAGGTCACATTCCTCTTGCCCAGAGAGAGGGCATTCCATACAAAGCAGAGCAGAGCGAATAATATCCCCCATGCAAGCACCTTCACCCAACAGTATGGCAAGCCCCAAAAATAGGTAGGCAAAAACAAGACAGGGAGAAAATGAGGATTGAAATCAAACACATTTGAGGGGCTCTGACACTGATATTGAGTCACTACCGAACATCAGGTCATAGACATGGCTGGCCTTCAAAACAAAACAAAAATATTTGACAATACGTTTAACTCACTACTATAGCCTAGCTTTACTAGAGAAAGATCTGAGCAGCTGGATTCAATGGTCAAATATGGACAATTCCATCAAGTGTCATATCTTGAGAGAACATGCATTTGTGGAGCATCAGAAAAAGAGGATATTGTACATTCCCTATTCAATTGTCAATGATATGTCTCAGTACTTGACAGAACCATATGCTGAGACTTTAACAAAAGATTATCTTATTTATTCAGGGCACAAATATATATGTAGTCACTACAACTGTTAGGTTTCTAGGCAGGGTGTCCAACAGAACAGGCTTTATCAAACACTGGGGTTGTGTGCAAAGGTGATGAATTCAGTTAAACACATAGTTTTTTATTTTAAGATTCATTATTCATTATTCATATTTCACATACTTTTACTTTTTCGTCTTTATTTTATTTATTATAATTTAGTCTAATTAATTTCACTGTAGTCCATTCTATCGCATCTCACTGTTATCTTGCTTTACGTCATTTACTGAGGCTGATTCTCATCCTTTGATATGGTCAACTGACTAATCAATAAAATAAAGTAATAAAGCAGGGGTCTTCAAACTTGGCCCTTTTGTGACTTGTGGACTTCAACTCCCAGAATTTCTCAGCCAGGCACGCTGGCTGAGGAATTCTGGGAGTTGAAGTCCACAAGTCATAAAAGGGCCAAGTTTGAAGACCCTTGTAATAAAGCATGAGTTTGGGGAACAAAGTTGAAGAGTACTACAAAACTAATTGTCAGTTTTGAACTGACAGGACCAGATTGTCTTTTTCTACAGGGCTCTCGTGGCTGCATTTCATTATCCATTTGAGTGGTGGTGATAAAAAAATCTGGGGTAGAGGGAACAAAATTATACATTGATAAAAATCAAAGGATAATGGCACAAATATGGATCGAAGGACTTTAAAATACTAAGTCCCAATCAAACTGGCAAGCCATTTGCAGCCTTTTTCCATGCTGCACTCATCCTAGGACAGTGATGGCAAACCTTTTAGAGACCGAGTGCCTAAAAACTGGCTCCACCCCACTCCACCCCCCTGCCCCGCCCCTGCTCTGTCCCCCCATCCCCTGCCCCGCCTGCCCACAGAACCACTCATTGCCTCCAGGGCCCACCACAGATCGCCCAGGCAGCCCAGCAGTGCTATGGCGGCCATACCCTCTGCCCGCACCCTGCAGCATCAACTGCATGATGGGGTGGGAGGGCAGAGTCTTGTCTATGCTGCCTGGCAGCCATGTCCTTGGCTGCGCTGCTCCGTGTGGGCCACACTCAATGGTGACTCTCCTTCAGGGGATCTGCTGGAGAGGAGGGAGTCATGGGGCAACAGCACGTGTGCCCACAGAGAGGGCTCTGAGTGCCGCCTCTGGCACCCATGCCATAGGTTCGCCACCACTGTCCTAAGAGCATACTTTACAGGAAAGATATTTGTTTACTACATCCCAGAATCTTGCGCAGAGTCTTTGGAATCAGGCTTTTTTATAAATAAAGTTAACAAGAATCATAAAAGAATTCCAGTGAGTGTTGTGTATCAAGTGTGAACACATAGGTGACACATTTCAGAATCAGAATAGAGCTGGAGGGGCCTTGGAGGTCTTCTAGTCCAGCCCCCTCTTCAAGCAGGAGATCCTATACCATTTCAGACAAGTGTCTGTCCAGTCTCTTCTTAAAAACCTCTAGTGATGAAGTACCAACAACATCTGAATGCAAGCTGTTCCACTGGTTAATTGTCCTCACTGTTAGGAAGTTTCTCCTTAATTCCAGGTTGCTTCTCTCCTTGATTAGTTTCCATCCATTGTTTCTTGTCTTGCCCTCTGGTGCTTTGGAAAATAAATTGACCCTCTCCTCCTTGTGGCAGCCTTTCTGAAGGCTTCCCAACTTCTTCAGAGGTTTCTGACCATTCTGTGTGATGGTTCTGAAGTACTACAGATGCTATTTAGATTTAGATCTTTTAACAAGGCTTGGTCAGTCCTGGTCTGGTGTTCTTCTCATACCTTCTCAAACTTTTCCATTTGCATGCCGTCACTCAAACAAAGGCCTACAATTTATAATATAATCAAGGTATTGTGAAAATTAGAGAAATTAATAAGATCACAGAATATTGTTATATTTCCAGCATATTGGTCATTCATTAAAGCAACGGAAGGAATTTGTATACCGCATATCAACATATTGAGCCACAGTCATAAACTAATCTAGTTTATGTTATTAATTTATGGTTTAGTGTGTCATGCAGTCTCAAAAAATTGATTATTTCAGTAAACCATAGTTTAGTTAACCATGGGTAAGTATGTAAGTAATATCTACGGAATCAATCAGTATGCATATAATTATGTAAATTATTTATTTAATGTAGTCAATCCTTTACACCAGGCATGTCAAACAGATGTGTCACGCTGAAACTGCGCCCACCCCATTGCTGGCAATGGGGAAAAAGTTGTGATACATCGCGTGACATCACGTGACGTCGCGAGTTTGACATGCCTGCTTTACTATAGTCTAAATGCCATTTTCCTTTACTTTCCTTGCCATCATAACAATGCCTTCTGGAATGTATAATGTTCCAGCAGTTATTAACTATGGTAGGGTTAACTTAGTTATGTAAAACTAGCTTCAAACATTTGTCATAGTCTGTTCAGAGAGATAGACAGATAGGAAGATAGATAGATAGATAGATAGATAGATAGATAGAGAGAGAGAGAGAGATAGAGAGAGAGAGAGAGAGAGAGAGAGAGAGAGAGAGAGAGAGAGAGAGAGAGAGAGAGAGAGAGAATGGAGGATGAAGGTTCTGAAGGGTTGAGAAAGAAATAAACTTTTATTTTTATCTTCTATGCCTATAAGGAGAAGAATAAATGCAGCATGAATTGTCATGATGAAACAATTTATATAATCTGCCTGTGGAGATAGACATCAGAAAAAATACATGAAGAAGGAAAGAAAAAGAAGACCGTCAGCTATTGAAATGATAAAACCACTTGGTCTACTTTGGAAGAGAATTGTCACTATGGAAAAAGGTCTTGAACTATCCTGGTTCACCCTCGACTCTATTGAAAGGAAGATAAACCACTACCAATAGTAGACAGGACGCCTAGTCAGCAATCTGTGGCCTAGTCCTACCCAACTGCAGTTTATGCCTCTGCTCAGAAGAGGCTGGTCAGCAACAGGCAATATGGCCATTAACAACTTAACCTGCCATGTGATTTGTCTCAAACTGAAATGATCTCTGAGGGCTTGACATACTACCATATGAAGAAAGAAATTGTTAACCCAGAATTTCAACCTAAGTGTCATACTGTTCAGATATAAAACATAACTGTCACTATATTTTAACATAATCCACTCAACAACTTCCACAACTAATCAGCCACTTCTCCACATTCAAGATGATTCCACAAAAACTGAATCAAAATACTATAAGCAAGTACCAGGAAACAAATGTCTTAACACGACGCGCTCTCCTTTCATGTCTCAGTTGTGCTTTATTACTCTTAATCGCTACCTACATTATTTGGTTTCAAAGAGACAGTAGACGCCCTTCACTGAGAGCCTTGCAAGGCTGAGAAGTTTCTCCTATGCTTTTGTGGATTAGAGATAGTATTTTATTAACTTCAGCTGGTGGCTATTTCAGGAAGTTTTGGAATGATGCTCATGGTGAAGGGTCAGATGAAAGAATGGTCATGCAGATGAGGTCCTGGGGATCAGAAGAAGGGTCATACGTGGAGATAGGACCCAGGTGTGGTTGTGATGGACTTAGAGTGAGGAAGATGAATTCTGAGAAGAAATATTTACTCTTAAACAGGGCTTTTTTTTTGTCATAGAACGCCCAGAATGGAGTTCCGGCACCTTTTTTGGATGGAACCTTGTAGGGTAGGCAAGGCGGGTTGTATGACGTGTGTGAGATCCGGCACCTTTTTTTTATATATATACAAAAAAAGTACTGCTCTTAAACAACTGGGTACATGAATAGCTCACTTACAAGAAAACCCAAAACCACCTAGCTAGTACAGGAAATAAGAAGCTTTGCAAGATACCCATGACCTGAGGTGGGCAATAGGTGGCATGACATTTAGCTATTTTGCATAGCAAGCGAGAAAGCTTTAGGGGGCTACAATCCAGGTAACCAATCAATATTATATGTTATGCATGTATTATCGGGGGGAGGGCAAAGGGGTGTATGTGAATCACCTTTAATTATGAAAACTGCTGTAAAACTGTAATTGGGGCCTTAGTAGCTTTCAAAGTCGAGGTCACTTTTATTTCTTGGTACCAAAATAAAAGTTTTTTCCACGTCTTGGGTTTGGTGATCAATTGGCTTCAACACCAAGCTAAGACCCAGTTTTGGGAACAACAGTATCAGCAAAAACATTTGGAAAGTGGGTGGACATCTTTTTCCAGAGCACCCTTCAGAGTTCATCCTGCTGAAAGAGCTTTCAGTTCATAACCCTCAACAGTGTCTCTAGTGCTTGTCCTTGCCCTTGGTGTAGATCTTCAGGTGCAATGAGGAATTTTTAAAATTTATACAGCATATCAAATATACTGCTATGTTCCTCCAGCTATATTAAAGATTCTTCAACTCCTTGTATGGCAGAACTGAGTACTTGGTTAAAGAACCTAAATTTCTCAATTGTTGCTTGAGATTTTATTGGGTAGTATCCTGTGCCTTGTAATAAAAATGTCTTCTTTTGTGACTCTTGCATTTTTGAATGGGTGGGGAAATAGTTCAGTGTGACATTCCTTAACTTCTATGCACTTTAAACTGTTCAGAACATTTCTAAATTATCTGAATAGTAAGACTGGAAGTATGACTGCCTTGGCCGATTGTTCCATCGTAACTCTATTAATCTCATTTTGAATTATTTTTTTCAAAATGGTTGTGGTATCTTGGAGTCCTTGTAGACAATCACTTAAATGTGAGCCAGCAGTGTGCTGCAGCCACCAAAAAAGCCAATGCAGTCCTAGGCTGCATTAACAGAGGGATAGAATCAAGATCACGTGGTTAGTACCACTTTATAATGCATTGGTAAGACCACACTTGGAATATTGCATCTAGTTTTGATCACCACAATATAAAAAAGATGTTGAGAGTCTAGAAAAAGTGCAGATGATCTGCTGCCTTCTCATAATGCAGATTTCTAG
>NW_015387227.1:361435-374981 GCF_001527695.2 Protobothrops mucrosquamatus
TGGACAGAGATCATAAAATCATAGGACTGGAAAGGACCTAGTCCTAGTCCTTCTAGTCCAACCCCAGTCAAAGCATCATACCACCATCCCAGGCAAATGGTTGGCAAGTTTTTTTCTCTTGAAAACCTCTTGGGATGGAGCACCCCAACTCCAAGAGGCAAGCTGTTCTATTGAAAAATTGTTCTTACTGTCAGGAAATCTCTCCTTAATTCTAGGTTTGATCTCTCTTTAATGAACTTCCAGTTATTACTTCCTACCCAGGCATTTTGGAGAGTAAGTTGACCATTATATTGGATGGTAGCAGCAAGAATTGAACACAAAATTGAGATAGCATCTGATCAACCCAGACTAAAATGATAGTAATACTTCTTGTGATTTGGAAAGAATGGTTCTAGTCTTAACAGGTCAGTGCAACAGTTGAATATGTGTAACTACAGTAGTGGCCAAAATTGTGGAAACCTTTTGAGAAAAGTGTACAGTAGAAACACCACCTTTGGTTAAGTTTCCACCCATTTTTCTTCCAATTTCTTTATAACTGTAGCCTTGTTCACTTAATCATACTATTTTACATCGCTTTCTGGGCGACCAGTCAACTCTTTGCACCATGACTTTAATTTTATTACGTTTTACAAGCTCACTAAATGAAAGAAGACAAAAAACCCTAACCAACTTGATAGCGATCACATAACACACTGTCCTCCTCTCAGCTTCAATACATGACATCAATTACTGGATCCTACTGTGATCTGATTGGCTTATGGCCAAAACAAGATGACAGCTGATTGGCTCTCTAAACACTCATGCTCATTAGCTACAATCAGATGAAGGAAAGCTCCCTGAGATCAACCTAAGCAAGTTGTGCTTCCTTTTTCTGGTTATTTGGCTATAACCTTTCATAGAATACAGTACAGATAATTGAACAAACTTTGTTGCATTACGTTCTTGATTAAAGTATCTTTCCATTGATATATAATTTTATGGAACTACTCCCAAAAAGTGGTGTTATTAGCCATCAAACCTCAAAAATACACTTTTCCCAAAAGGTTTCCACAATTTTGGCCACTACTGTATTGTCTACATTCTCAGACATTAAGGATTCCGACTGCCAGACTATAAATATGGATGTAAGACAATGACTTGTCATTTCTCTTCCTTCTGCATACCCAACTTCCTCGTGCTGTTGGAAAAGTCTGAAACCAAGTTCTTGAATCTGTTGTACGAATACCTCTGCATATCTTCCCTATTAATGTTAAGAGGACTGACCCAATGCTCATGTGTTTATTTGGTCAACTTGCTTAAAATTTGGGAATGAGTGAAGAGAGATTGCTGAGCTGAACATGCAGGACTGACTATAGATGCAGGTAGTTGCATAGTTCTTTCAGGCTTTTGAAAATGTAAACTGTGATGGAAAGACAATCTGCTTGTTCTATCCATGATTTTCCAAAATTAAGTCGGAAACCAAACACGAATGTGTTTAGATAAATGGCCGTCTGCATGAATGGCAATTGCTCATGTTCACTAGCCACATAGGATGCTAGTGCTTGGGTAAATGCTCACAACCATTAGACTCATTTTCAATATAAAATAGTGCAATAATATAATAACCTGTAATATAACAACTTCGAATGTGGTTTAGATGTGCTTTGAAGGCACAGTGCTATTATAACTTAATACAATTTTTTGGCAAAAAAAAATCCTGGTCAAAAATCTCATTGCTGTTACTCTTTAATGCAAGACAGGAAATGTAAAAAATGAAGTTAATAATTCTGGCAAAAGCTCATAATTCCAGCATAGTATCTCTTGATCAGTTTTAGGTTACTCAGCAGTCATTTAATTGACCTTCTTGTGAAACCTGAGCAACTGTAAAATTGCAGATACTAAAGTGGTCTTTTTCTTCTAGAAGAAATTACAAGTTCAATATATTCATTATAATGCAACACGGGACTAGCCACCTATAAACGAGTCACCCAAACGCACACACTATCCAAACAACAACAAAAGGTAGAGGTACCGAAACATCAAAACGACCAGACCCTGTACTATTCCGTTACGTAAGTATTTACTAAGGTTACTTGACCTCTATTTATTAAACCTCCTCTTTTCGACCCCTCCTCTCTACTCCGGATCTCTAGGAGTTAGTAGCTATCAGAGAACTCTACAAGCCTCCTTTGGTGCCCCTGTTTTTCTCTGCCATACTTCATTTGATTTTAATTCTTGCGAGCAGATTGCGCCCTTATAAATCAGCCTTGAGTTGGTGAGGAGGGGTGGGTGAATGGGAGGACTAGAGGGATGAGTTTCCTCACCAGACAACAAGCCCAATCAAACCTTTATAAATGAACATGAATGGACTCTGAAAGGGGCGTCTCTCTTAAGGGAACAGTCTCAGCTGGCGACCCACGGGAATCTGGCCTGATTGAAATCATTACCATGAAGAATTATAACAGTGCTTTCCTTGGGAGAGGCAAGTGAGGATGAACTATTAAAAGGAAATGAAGAGCCCCTTCCCACTCCCCCACCCCCCATCTGAGCAGCAAGCTGGAAGCAGTGACTTGTCTTAACCTCTGCATAAAAGTTTCTCTTAGAGCTAAAGGTATAGATTGGTTTCTGCAAAGACGTTTATAGAATGCAGAAACCCAAGAAAAGTAAGATAGGTGAAAGATGAACCTGAGTGGAACAGCTGTTTTTTTTAATTTTTATTTTACTTGTATATTGCCCAGAGCCCCTCTGTGTGGAAGATGGGGCAGTTTCTAAATTTGATATATATAAATAAGAGATCCTTTAAGAGACAAAACAACAGATCTCAGAAAATGGAATAAGAGCTAGGAATAAACTCCAAGCCCAGATTTCGTTCGTTTCGAAAATACAAAAAATGCAGAAACATTTTTTTGAGAAAATTACATTTTTCATACTCTCTGCCTGATGATGCAAACTCTATACTCAGAAGAATTCAGTAAAAACAGATTAGAAAATATATTTAATGTGCATTCACATTGTGGATAGCATTTATTTTTCAAATCCACATAGATACGATCTGGTGTTTAGATCAGGAATTTTTATTCATACTTAAGCTTTTGTTGGCTACTTTAAGCACTTTTGCATTTGAGAAGAGCGATGGCAAAAGCAATTGAGAAGATCAATGACGAAAGAAAGAGAAAACATCCCAATTCAGATTAATTGCTAAATAGAGTGTGTGTGTCTGTGTGTGTACATGCCCTTCCTTCCTTCCTTCCTTCCTTCCTTCCTTCCTTCCTTCCTTCCTTCCTTCCTTCCTTCCTTCCTTCCTTCCATCTATTCTTCTTTGACAACGTCCATGGATGAACTGATACTTGTCTTACGTGCACCCCAGTGGGCCTGAAGAGGTCTCCCAGCACATGAGTCTTCCCAGTACTGGTGTTTATTGGGGCCAATTCATATATTATTTGGTGTACCTATGGAAAGGCACTAGCTTTTGCATTCAAGCTGCCTTTAGGACTAGCTGAATTGGACAGTTGTTTGACTCCCCAGCCACAGTCTCTCATTAGAAACAAATTAAAAGCCACTCAATTTGGGCTAATATCCCTCTGTAGGCCTTTAACTCCACCTGTGACTAACCCATCTATAATAGTTCTGTTTAAAGAGCTTGAGCTGATGTATCCTCCATCAATTTCAGAGATGATAGCCATCCTCCTTTGACTCCCCGCCTCTCCAACATCTCTGTCACTGATTGCAACCTGACTCATTTCCACACCTCTTCACAGTTTCCTCTCCTGCATCGGTTTAATGCTGATGTGCTAGGTGGTTCCGCTGTATTTTTTTATGCTTGTCATGTCCTTCGTATAACCATTTTCTTTATTTGTTATTGCATATCTTTTTGTTCTTGCTTTCATTTCTTCCTTTGTATTCCTCACCCTTGGGGTGCATTTATTCCCCCCCTTTTCTGCACTATCTTTCCCCTCGTTTTAATCTCGGTCTAGACTCTAAACGCATTCGGCTTCTTCCTCTGTCTCCTTTTCCTCATCTTGATTATTATTAATGATAAAAATGAAAGTCATATCTGTAATTTCTGAGTGAGGCCTTTATGCCCCCTCTCGAGTCCCACAAATTTTGCTTTAGCAATTTCACGCCTTTGCTTATTATGATCTCACAGCTTTGTCCCTGCTTGGCCTCTTGGTGCCCCCCCCACTTCTCTGGAGAGAGTACTTAAACTTGTTTTCGTTCCCTTATTCTTTATTTTTTTAATGTCCACTCTCTCTGGAGCCAGTAATGTTCCTCTACTTTTTTTCCTCTCCTATTTTTGTTAATTCTGTGCCATCTGCCTTAGCATCTGTTAAAAATAAAATTTCTCTTACAATGAGAAGCTTTCAGTGCATTGCTTCCCAGTTCCCAGGATTTCTTAGTGCTGTTTTCAAATCTCCTTCCCTCATGGGGTAATTTTAGTTCTCCACACAGTGTTGTTGTTTCTAGAATTCTTCAGTTAAGAAGCTGGGAAACTATGTGGAATA
Organism: Protobothrops mucrosquamatus; assembly: GCF_001527695.2. NCBI lineage: Eukaryota > Metazoa > Chordata > Lepidosauria > Squamata > Viperidae > Protobothrops > Protobothrops mucrosquamatus. The sequence continues at coordinate 365,917 of NW_015387227.1, forward strand.
GCTAGAGAAATGTGATTAGAACTGTATTCCCACATTTGCACTTCTGCACATCCATGAATGGATTCAGCCTATAAAAATGAATAAAAGAGCACTGGAAATTGGAAAGGAGCACAAGAAGGATTCCAGAAAAGAATGGCAACAATTTTAGTAGGTAAGGAATTTGTACCAAAAGCCAAAGTCACATTCACACCACCTCTCTAGCCAGATCAGTGTCCTGAGATGTCCTGAAATGTTCCCAGCAACAATAATGTGAAATTTTGTTCTACAAAATTCTACGTCAGGCACCGGTATTTTGTTTCTCACCAATAAATGTTTCAAGAGCCAGTGTGGTGTTGTGATGAAGGCAACTGGCTAAAAATCAGGAAACAGTGAGTTCTAGTCCCATCTTACACAAAGCCAGCTAAGTGACCTTGGGCCAGTTACACTCTCTCAGGCCTAGTAACAAGGCATGGGAAGACCTTGACTAGAAAGTTACCAAGAGTCAACACTGACTCCAAGGCACATGAAAAAAAGAGAAAAAAAATTCAGGAGTATATTCAGTGCATGCGGTATATTTTTCAAGTGAGTAGTGACACCTCACCTGTTATAGGGAGGAGAAGACAAACACAACCTACAGTATGTGCAACTGGTAGTGGACTCCACATTTGCAGCCTAATATTTACTACAGTGAGCTGGTCATACCAATTACAACAGTTACCACTGGTTTCAAATCAAACTGGTGCTTTTAAGAGCCTTGCACCATGACATAGGATGGAGACCAGTGTACTATAGTGATTCAGGTGTTGGGGTTCAGGTATAGCGTGGCTGTTCAAGTGCTGGCCTAAAAAAGCAGGAGATATGAATTCTAGCATTTCCTTAGGCATAGGCAAGTTGGTTTGGGAAACTTTGGATCAGTAGCTCTCTCTCAGTGTAGCCCAACTTACAGGATTATCATTGGGGGGGGGGGGGAAATAGGAGGAAGAAGAAGTATTATGCATGTTTACCACCTTTAGTTACTTATAAAGTAATAAAGGTGGGATAAAAATCAAATAAATAAATAGATAAATAGATAACACCATCAAACAACAATATCTCCCTATTCCACATTCTTGTGAAGGACTTGATGGAGGTATAAAAATGCCAAATACATCCTAAATATCTGACTGACTGTGATGAACCATAATAATAATCATCATAATAATGAAAGATCCAACAAAAGGGGCAGTGCCAGGCAACTACAGGCCAATTACCTGCTTACCAACAACTTTCACACCTCTCCTATAAAGATCTGGCAACGCAGCCACCACATAATCCCTACACCTTGGACCAGGTGCAATTTCCAGACCTGCCTTGAGGATAGCCCACACAGAGACCACTGTACTAATCATGACAGGATGTACCCAAGGCTTGAATTATCTGCTACCCTCAGAAAGGGATGCAAGCAGCTCCCCTAGGCCTAACTGCACTAGAGCTCCCACTTGCAAATCCAAAGGAGATTCAAAGCCCACTCTCCTTGCTCTTTCACAGAAGTGCAACTTTATTAGCCATCCACAGGGGGAAATAAATAGGACAGTGAGAAAACATGCAGCATGACACAAATTTATGTCCAAAGTGGGCTTTGCACCATGACACTGCGGTATAGGTATGGTTGCTAGATAGAAGAACGCCAATGTTTCTGTCCCTTCGTTAAGTTTTCTCTGCCTTTTTGGGATGCAATTTCAGTTTGTTTTCCCTCATCCAGCACCTTCTTTAACATAGGCTGCATTCAAGGACATTGCTAATAGCTTCCTTGGATTTGGATATCAAGAAGCAGTCGAAGAACAGACTATAACAGACCCTAGAATTCTGATTGCTTCTGGCTTCTGGAAACCGAACAGCTCAGAAAAAAAAAATAGTGAAGATCTGGCTATTTTAGTTACATAACTGTTAGATTTCTAACCCATTTTTCCCACAGCAACCCTATGATTGCCTCACAGGGCTCAGAGAGGTCCAGTGGCTCAATTTTGATGGTTTTGATGGAATTTTTAAAAATTTGATGGTTTGGATTTAAATAGATAAATAAATATGGAACAGAAGAGTAGCTTTTCCTCAAATAATTTACCTTTAAAATCGAAGAATTATTTTAGATTTGCTGAGGGGAGACTGATATGTGTTTTTATTTAATCCTTGTCTTTCTTTCTTTCTTTCTTTCTTTCTTTCTTTCTTTCTTTCTTTCTTTCTTTCTTTCTTTCTTTCTTTCTTTCTTTCTTTCTTCTTTCTTTCTTTCTTTCTTCTTTCTTTCTTTCTTTCTTTCTTTTTATCTGAAAGTGGGGAAGAATTGTCTTAAATTCTGATCATCTTCCTTTTTAGGACAACATAGTGTTCAGGACTATTAAAAAGAACAGTAGGTGTTAAAGAATTATATGTTTTGCCCAAAAAAGTGCAACTCAGGGATAATTCACTGGGCAACTGGTGTCTTTATCAGATCCTACTTGATTTCCTCTTTTTTCGAATAGCAGAATTTATATATTATATGCAAAAAGGCAGAGAAAAGGAAGGAATTTCTTTTGGAAGTAATGCTGCTCATTCACGCCCATTCTTTTCAATGTTACCAGCGCTGTAAGCGAGTTTTCACCATGCGTAATCGGGGTTCAAAGAAAACGTTCCTGTATTAGTTACTTGCAAATGTGTGTTACTGATTGTTTAAAACAAGTTTCTACCCTGATATAATGTCTGTATATAATGACACTAAATTCTGAAGAAAGGAAAAGTGTAATTATCGACTTTTTAGCAGATAATGTCTTAACCAACAATCGCTAGGGAAAAAAACCCTGTCTACATTTTTCCTCCAGTGAGAACAATTAATCAGTGGAACGGCTTGCCTTCAGAAACTGTGGTTACTCCATCACTGTAAGTTTAAAAGAAGAGATTGGACAGCCATTTATCCAGAATGGCATAGGGTGACTCTATACCAACTCTATTATTCCGTAACCTGTGTTTAAAAAATTATTATTGTAAAATTTTCTTGTCCTTTTTTTTAATTTACAGAAATCTGACCCTTATCCAAAGTTTTATTGTGCATCGCAACCTTAGCATAGTTGTACAGTAAAATCACAATTTAACAAACCCCATTTAAAAACATTCAGATACAACGGACAAGATGTCCATTTGATCATTTCTCCCAAATTATAGGCAAGTTTATTATGCCTGAAGTTATCTAGACAAGTCTCTTAAATTTATACTAAATAATGATATATTCATGTCATTTGTAGAAGACCCTTCCCACCCAATTGTTCTGTTAAATTGAAGGTTTTCCATATCTGAGATTATAAAAATTATTTTGGATTTGCAAAATTCAAACAAATCATACCGATATTTTGAATGTAGATTTTAATTTAAATCAATTCCCTTTAAAAATCTATCATTTGTATGCAAGCTTACTGGTAAACATGGAGGTTTAGATCCACATATAAATTATTATTCCCTAGTAATGTTTATGTATATTGTGTTGTTTTTATGTTTATATTTTTTTCAAAAAGCACAATTGCTTTTATGTTTCCTAAATGCCTAAGAACTGATTGTATATTAGCTAATTAATTTTATTTCTGTAGCACTCTTCTTCCAACAAGAAGCTTGCAAGAGAAAGTAGATCTTAAATAAATAATAAAATAAAGCCAATAAACTTTAAAAGAATTAAATCAAGATTTTTTTTTAAAAAAGGTTAATTTTTAAGAAACAAAAACACAATGATATAAGCAATTTTAAGGGTAAGACAAACAGGGATGATTTTCAAAAGACAGGATTAGGGTCTGCAATACAGAATTTTATTATATTTGTGCTGATACTTGTAGGTTTATTTGGATGTGGATCCCTGCAGTATATGGCAAAAAAAGTCAAGATAGTGGCTACATTGTGCTTTTTTTAATGTGTATTACACACGCTTCACACAACAGATTGCATTCTGGCTGCCATTTTGTCTTTTCAGCCATACCCTGTGGAAATCTCTGTTTGGATGTGATGATGGGTTTATCACCATCTTTTGAATTGCTACTATAGATTCTGCAAACCAGAACTGCACACATATCCCAGATGTGATTATTGCGCCATACATTTATATAGATAATATAGTTTCAGTTTCGTTTCTAATTATTCCTTCCTTGTCTATATTTATAGACCCTGTATATTGGATTGAGATAGTAGCTCTTGATCAAGAATTAACATTCTTGTTCTCAAAACACATTTATACCCAGAGGCTAGATTTTTAGAGCTAATATACTGTAATGGAATGTGTGGATAGCCTCTGGGAACGAGGGGAAGAGATCCTGCCCTGGAAATAAACAGAGAAGAGAGGCAGGAGCCCCCAGTAAGTTAACAGTCAGAGACTGAAACTTAGGAAAGATCTGCTCTAATGGATCATGCAATTAAAAGTGGTGGCAGAACGTTTGCTCCGTCAAACTTGCAAGATTCTATTGAAGTAGCCTTACAATGAAGTTTCCAGCCTGCCTTACTTGGGAGGATTGATATATACCAGTGATGGCGAACCTTTTAGAGACCGAGTGCCCAAAAACTGGCCCCGCCCCCGCTCTACCCCCTGCTCCGCCCCTGCTCCGCCCCCCATCCTCTGCTCCACCTGCCCGCAGGGCCACTCACCATCTCCAGGGCCCGCTGCAGATCACCCAGGCAGCCCAGCAGTGCTATGGCGGTTACGCCCTCTGCCCACACCCACGCTCAGGGGCGACTCTCCTTCAGGGGGGCTGCTGGAGAGGAGGGGTTCGTGGGGGGAGATGAGGCTGGGGCAACAGCACGTTTGTCCACAGAGAGGGCTCTGAGTGCCGCCTCTGGCACCCGTGCCATAGGTTCGCCACCACCGATATATACATTCCCTTGTATTTGGTTACCCTGTTACTGCATCTGGCATGTTAAGGACTATTTACAAAGTTTGGAAAGAGCTGTTGGGCCACATCAGCTCCAGTCTTGATATGATCTCTGAAAAATTCCACTTGGCATATTGCTCCTCTGCATTTCTCCCATTTTCTATCCATGACCAGCAGCTATCAACCCATGAAGACACCTCTCCACTTCTCCCATGCCTCCCGAGTTTGCTAACAGGACTTAAAAACTTTTCAGAGCAGTGATGGCAAAGCTTTTGAGCTTGGCGAGTCAAAAATTTGGAAAATGCCTAACTGGATTCCACTTGCATGTCACACACACACACACATACACACACACACACACACGCCCCAAACAAAGGAGAAACAATTTTCTACCTCCCATCCTGGCACCCCTGAATACAGATAGCACTCAGTGACAGCATCAAGGCTGAGCCGGCAGTAGAAGCTCAGGCCTTGACTTCAGCTCTAGCATCACCAACTGCCACCTCAAAAAGGAGTCCGGTGCAATGTAATTGTCCTGAGCCCAGCATTCCTCGGAATCTGCCATGTGACACTTGCCTTTAGGTGTAAAGGTTGATAGGCCCCTGCAGCTACCTGAGGCTGCTCTGAGTTGCACAAGGCCTTCATTCTTGAAGCAGCTTTGGAGAACATTCTTCTGGGGTCTCTGACAGTCCTGCAAAAGCACACTCCATTCTCACACAATTTGGAGGCCCCAGAGGCCCTCTGGTGCAAATTCCAGACGGCCAAAGCGACTGCATAAGATCACCTCTCGCACAGCCTCCCCCCGCAGCCTCCAAAAATCATGTTAAAAGAAGGTAAGTTTGCGAATCATTTTGTCACATTTTGTCAGAACTCTCTGCTATGACTTGTCCGTTTTGGGTGGCTCTGCACGGCATAGCTCATAGCTTCATTGAGTTACGCAAGCCCCTTCGCCACGACAAGGCAGTAATCCATGAAGGAGAAGAACTATACAAGAACGAGCTTAACGCTTGCTCCTGGGGAGGAAAGCTATGGCAAATCTAGACAGCATACTAAAAAGCAGAGACATCACCCTGCCAACAAAAGTGCGTATAGTCAAAGCCATGGTTTTCCCAGTTGCAATGTATGGCTGTGAAAGTTGGACCATAAGAAAGCCTGAGCACCAAAGAATTGAGGCCTTTGAACTATGGTGCTGGAGAAGACTCCTGCGAATCCCTTGGACTGCAAGGCGTTCAAACCAGTTAGTCCTAGATGAGATCAACCCTGACTGCTCTTTAGAAGGCCAGATCCTGAAGTTGAAACTCAAGTACTTTGGCCACCTAATGAGAAGGAAGGACTCACTGGAGAAGAGCCTAATGTTGGGAAAGATTGAGGGCAATAGAAGAATGGGACGACAGAGAATGAGGTGGCTGGATGGAGTCACTGAAGCAGTAGGCATGAGCTTAAATGGACTCCAGAAGATGGCAGAGGACAGGAAGACCTGGAGGAATGTTGTCCATGGGGTCCCGATGGGTCGGACAAGACTTCGCAGCTAACAACAACAAAGTTTGCGAATAGCTGTTGGATGTTGGTGAATGGGATCAACTCGAGTGAGAAAGACAGAGAGAGCAACAGGAACAGAATCTTATAAGCTGGGCTGCTTTCTGCTCTAGAAGGTTCACTTTTCCTCTTGTTACGTGAAAACATTAAGGCTAAGCTTTGCCTAAAAAATCCATTTCATAAACGCTGTCTCTCATTTAGTCATAGGGCTGAAGCTGATTTTCTGGGTGCTGTGGCTATGGACCACAATGAGTGTCTGCTGATTGGTGGGAGGGACATTACAATAAACGCATCCTGACATCATTGCATAAATGAGAAAAGGTACATATTTGTATTAGGTGCCGTGATGTGGCAGAAATAACATATTCATGTTAGTTGCAAATGACATCACTTTCCTTTTGACATGATAGTAACTTATTACAGATGACTATGAATGACCATCCTTTCTCATAGGGACAGCTTGACTGACCTGCCCTCAGGGTGGCAAGAAAAAAAAAAATAAGCTACCTTTTTAATTAATTTGAAAAAAACCCGTTATACAGTATTTTAAAAGTTTCTTGAAATCTAGAACAGTTGGCAAAGCTAATTTACAGGCCTCATCCATTCCTCCTCATTTCTTCTCTACTCCCTTTACATCAAGGTTCTTCAAACTTGGTCCTTTTATGACTTGTGGACTTCAGCTCCCAGAATTCCTCAGCCAGTGTGCCTGGCTGAGGAATTCTGGGAGTTGAAGTCCACAAGTCATAAAAGGGCCAAGTTAGAAGACCTCTGCTTTATGTCCTAGCAACAGTGGTTGGAGCTGCTGTAGTGAGAGATAGGAAGCCATCAATTTCGCTGCCATCAGATTTGGGGCTTCACTCAAAGATGAATCCATGATAGCAAGAATGCTGGCTACAAATAAAGTCCTTACCATCAGAAAATCTGTCAAGGAACTGGGGGGGGGGGAAAGCAATAAAGATATTATTTTTTTAAAATTGAATGAGTTGGAAGTGTATTCCTTCCAGCAGCTTTGGACCTTTGATGAGACACCTTCCTTTCTGTTCTCTGGTCACATGTTCATTCCAAGAAGGACTAGAGCAGGAAAGAAGGTTGGGAAAAATCCTGACCTTACAGATAGGGACAACTTTTGGTGTTGCATAAGAAAGACCAAGCTAGATGAAATTTCATGTAAATTAGAACTCGGTTCTAGTTTACATGAAAGCTGGGACATGACCATTGAAGTAAAGACAAGGATAGAAAAAGCCTGAACAGCATTCTTCAAAATGAAAAAGGTCTTCTGCAGTCACGACATAAGCCTAAGACTGAAAATCAGGCTTGTCAGATGCTATATTTTTCCTATCCTGCTCTATGGAGTAGAGAGTTGGTCTCTGACAGAAGGCCACCTGAAGAGACTAGAAGCGTTTGAAATGTGGATTTACAGGCGGCTGTTACGTATAAGCTGGGTTGACAAGATCAGAAATGAGGAGGTGATAAGCCGCCTGGGAAAGCCCAGGAAAATCATCAAAACAATTAAAAAATGAAAGTTAGAATATTTCAGACATGTGATGCGACACCTAGAAAAATACGGCATACTCCATTTAATCCTCCAGGGAAAGATTGAAGGCAAACGAGGTCCAGGCAGAAGAAGAACGTCGTGGCTTCAAAATCTAAAGGACTGGTTTGGACAAAACTCAGCAGCACTTTTTCATGCGGCTGCTGATAAAAACAGGATCGCCAACATGATCGCCAACGTCCGATAACGGATATGGCACAAGAAGAAGAAGATGAAATTTCTCAGCCAGTTGAGAAATTAAAAAGGCAAGTATAATGCCTATCTGCTCCTGTCTAGTCTGGCGAGCCCTTCTCATCTCTATGTCTCTATTTGTTAAGAATGCTAGTTTTAAACACTGTCTGCCTAGAGTGGGTGGTAGAAAGAAAGTGGATTTTCGCAGATCGGCTTATCCCAGCTGCAGCACAGACCGGAGCCACCGGCGGTCCTGGAAAAAGCCAAGCAGCAGAAAAATTCTTTGGCAGGCTGCTGGTTGCTGAGGCAAAGAAGAAGGGCATTTCCTGCTGCAAAAAAGCATTGCCACCGGCTTGTTTCTCTCTTTTGTCTGATAGACATTGAGCCCTAATAATCTCATTCTGCCCCAAGGGGGACAACAGCTTTTGTGAAGCAGGCGCTTACAAACTCTTTTGACCCCATAAGTCCCTGCATTTCTCCTCTGCACAGATATGCCCCCTCCCTACCGGCTGTATCATTGTCAAATAATTAAATCAGCAGCCCTGTTTGCCCTTGTTTCCTGCTAATTGTTTGCTCACAGGCAGGATTAGCAACTCGGGGTTATTTTAAAAAAAGTCATACATTGGCTCTTACTAGTAGCGAAAGCTTTTTGACAGTGCTGGGAATTTGAGCACATTTTAAAAAGATAAGTATAGGAATCTAATATATTTACATCCTTGCCGGATAGCAGCATAGATAGGCATGGAACTTAGAATTTATGGCTTTGTGAACAGACAATATGAATTAAAAAATATTTGTAGCCTTTAAGCAAAACAGAGGCTATTTTCAAGAGTTCTTTTAATGGGAAGTAGTAGAGAAATGTTTTAAATAAATAAATAGCATATCCAGTGTATATCTAAGAAATAAGGGCTCTTGTTATATGTTGATAGTGGAATATAATGATGGAAGACAATGTACTACTGGATGTGATGATT
>NW_015387227.1:375063-396214 GCF_001527695.2 Protobothrops mucrosquamatus
CATGTGGTTGATGAATAAAGGTTGTTTCCCGCTGAAAGTCTCACCTCTTTCAGATAAAAGCAGATAATTCCATATACTGCAGAAAATAACATAAACAGCTATCTCTTATTATGTAATGTTTTAAGTCCCAAAGACTTTGAAAGAATTATGTGAGAATAGAATAGAACAGAACAGAACAGAACAGAAAGAACAGAACAGAGTAGAGTAGAGTAGAGTAGAGTAGAGTAGAATAGAACTGGAAGGGACCTTGGAGGTCTTCTAGTCCAGCCCCCTGTTTGAGCAGGAAAACCTGTATCATTTCAGACAGGTGGATGTCCAGTCTCTTCTTAAAAATCTCCAGTGATGGAGCACCCACGATTTCTGGAGACAAGCTGTTCCACTGGTTAATTGTCCTCACTGTCAGGAAGTTTCTCCTTAATTCCAGGTTGCTTCTCTCTTTGTTCAGTTTCCAACCATTGTTTCTCATCCTTCCCTCTGGTGCTTTGGTGAATAATGTAACCCCCTCTTCTTTGTGGAAGCCCCTCAAATACTGGAATACTGCTATCATGTCTCCCCTATTTCTTATTTTCCTTACATTCCAAGTTCTTACTATTGGGAAACAAAGACAATAACTGGCATATGTCCTTTCTTTCCTTTTTTTCTGCAAAGCTGCAAATTCAGCCTCACCACTAACTTGGCAGGAGCAAAAGACTTCTCAAATAAAACACCAGCATATAAATTTTTTGTAGATTTTACACAAAAGCAAACTAGGGTCTGTAAGAGATATTTAAATTAAAATCAATCAGTCAATCACCCAATACAGGTAGTCCTCAACTTATGATCAAAATTGAGCCCAAAATTTATGTTGCTAACTGAAAAATTTGTTAAGTGACTTTTGCCCCATTTTATGAATTTTCTTGCTACGTTTGCTTAGCGAATCACTGCAATTATTAAATAAGTAACCCAGTTGTTAAGTGAATCTGACTTTGCTTATCAGGAAGTTGCAAAAGGTGATCACATGACCCGGGGACACTGCAACTGTCATAAATGTGAGTCAATTGTCAAGTTTCCGAATGTAAATCACATAACCACGAGGACGCTGCAATGGTCATAAGTGTGAAAAATAGTCATAAGTCGCTTTTTTCAGTGCCATTGTGACTTCAAATGGTCACTAAGCAAACTGTTGTAAGTCGAAGACTATCTGTAAAAAAAAATATATCCTGTGGAACATTTTGATATCCTAAATAATATTTAGAACAGAATAACTGAATATTTATGAAACTGGGGAAATGGATTACAAACATTTAAATTACTGTAGGCTAGTAGAGATGTGCTCATTATGCCTGTGAGAAGCAAATGTTTGTTCCTATATCTTTTTTTGTTTTTCTACATAGACTTATTAAGCACTGTTTATGACTGCATCAACTTTCTTTTATGTTTTCCCCAACATATTTCTCTTCTTACTTTTCTCTTGCACTTTTCATAGCACTGCTTGCCTTGAAAAAGAATGCCCTATGAAATAATTTGTGTATGTAAAAGTTTTAAGGGGAAGAAGGTAAAAAAAAAAAAAATCCCAGGAAGTCCAAACTGAACAGAGAGGGGGAAAGAAAGAAAGAAAAAAGAAAGAAAAAAGAAAGAAAAAAGAAAGAAAGGAAGGAAGGAAGGAAGGAAGGAAGGAAGAAAGAAAGAAAGAAAGAAAGAAAGAAAGAAAGAAAGAAAGAAAGAAAGAAAGAAAGAAAAATTAAGATTAAAATGGCACAAGAAAAACTAGCATATAGTTTGAACCACTCATTTTTTTATTTCTAAGTGGCTGGAATCACATTAATAAGTTGTTAAACCCTTAACCCCAATGAATAAAACCCAGTTGTGTTCACATAGAATACAATGCCCAAACCAAACGGGTCGTATTATGGTTTGATGGAATGGCCTAGCTCACGTTACATAATAAAACAATGGCTGCATTTCCACAAGCTGATGAAACAAAACTCATTTTAGCTACAATAACTACACGTTGTGTGAACTCAGCTAGAAAGAGGGAAAAAAGTTTTTTCAAAAAACTAAATTCCATCAGTAGAACTGCTGCTTATAGAGCCCAATGGCAAAATAAATAATTTGGTGTTGGGATTCTGCAACAAGTTAGTTCATTTTAAACTTCAAATCCCGTAAGAGAATTGTAAAGGAAAAAGTTCTTACTCCTTTTTCTATTCTATTTTTCATTTTTTGAAAGGATTAAAAAAGAACATATTTACTGTATAATTTCCAAATACTGTAGTATTTGCAGCATTGACAATGGCATTTACTTTGTTTTATCAGTAAATGGGTTCTTTTTTAAAATTTATTGATGAAACTTCTAAGGTTCTGACCTAGAAACCAGGAGATTGTAAGTTCTACTCCCACCTTAGGTATGAAATCTGGTTGGGTGACTTTAATCCAGTCCTTCTCTCTCAGTCCAAAATAGCAGGAGGAAGGAGCATTAGGTATGTTTTGCTACCTTAAGTTACTTATAAAGTGCTATGAGCAGGATAAAAACAAAACAAATAAATACATAAATAAGCACATGTAGTTTGCTTTCTGTATTTCACGTTTGAAAGATCAATGCAAGTCAGTTACTTAGTGGCTGACAAGAAAATGGATGTGATCCAGTGGTGTTAGATTTCCAGTATAGGTTAAATGAAGTTGAAATAAGGCAATTGTGCAATGTTGCTTTTCTTTCTTGATTGGTGGACCGGAGGGAAAGGGAGGAGGAAGCATTTTACGCACACTCGCATGCACACAAATGGGGCTGCGAGCACACACAACACAAACGGGGCAGTGCTAGTGCCCGTGTGACACTCGCTAGCACTGCCCCATTTTTGCCGCATGGGTGCTAGCACCACCCATTTGAATCATGCATGCTCGCAGCCCCATTTGTGTGTGCACGTGTGTAAAATGCTTCCCCTCCCTTTCTCAGGAAAATAGGACTCATGACTCCATTTAATTGAAGCAAAAGCAAAAGAATTTTTAAGGAAAGAAACTGGTTGCAGCAAAATCAGGCTGTAATGGTTCCAACAGACAAGACCAGTAAAAACAGAACTCCAAGGCAAAAGGTTTTCTTAAAGAACATATTTATTGATTACAAAGTATCGGCACCATCAAAAGTGAAACCAAGACTGAAGTTCCCTCCCAAAGGTTACAAAGTAACAAAGTTGAACTTCCCACCCCAGTAATATGTCATAAATCACATTCCCCAATAAACTACTTTGGCGGGCTTTCTAAAAACCCCAGCAGCAATGACCTTGGTTCCCACAGAACAATTTATTATTATGTCTACCCTTAAAAGCACTCATCCCCCCTCCCAACTGTGGCAACCGAAAACAAAGTTGGAGCGTTGACACAGGCAGGATCTGATGTTCCCACACAAAATACAAAGCTATTCTTTCCAATTCCCAATCCCTCCACCCATGATCAGTCCCCCCAGCCAGCCAATGTGATGCTGGTAAGATGTTTTGAGAAACTGTGATTCAGATGGATCTCAACATACTTGAACACTGAGCCCTATATAACAAAATGAAATTCAATGTAGAGAAAAGTAAGGTTTTACACGTAGGCCAAAAAAAAAACAAAAAACCCAAATGTACAATTACAAATTAGGTGCAGTAATTGTGAGAGGGATCTTGGAGTCCTAGTGGACAATATGAGCCAGCAGTGTGCAGCAACAGCTAAAAAAGCCAATGCAATCCTAGGTTGCATTAACAGAGGGATAGAATTGAGATCATGTGAAGTATCACTTTATAAAACCTTAGTAAGACCACACAATAATTGATTTATTTTCAAAACAAGTACACATTTAAGCAGGGCTTTTTTTCTCGGAGAAAAGGTGGCGGAACTCAAACCTGGCCACGCCCTCATCAAACCCTAGGACCGCCCCTTTAGAGAACAGGAATGCAAGTAAAATTTGGGAGGGGCTATTTCCGGTGTGGGAGGGGCTATTTCCGGTGCGGCCGGCCCGGAAAAAGGTGCCGGAACGNGGTTCCGCCGCGTTCCGGCTGAAAAAAAGCCCTGCATTTAAGTACAGATTAGGCAAGACCTGGCTCAAAAACAGCAACTGTGAGAGGGACCTTTGAGTCCTAGTGGACAATCACTTGACTATGAGCCAGCAGTGTGCAGCAGCAGCCCAAAAAGCTAATACAATCCTGGGTTGCATAAACAGAGGCATAGAATCAAGATCATGCAAAGTATTAGTACCGCTTTATAAAACCCCAGTAAGACCACACCTGGAATACTGCACCCAGTTTTGGTCACCATCTTATAAAAAAAGATGTTGAGACTCTGGAAAGAATATAGAAAAGAATAGCAAAGATGAATAAGGGGTTGGAGGCTAAAACATACAACAAATGATTGGAGGATTTGGGTATGTCTAGTCTAGTGAAAGAAAGGACTAGGGGTAATATGATAGCAGTGTCCCAATATTTGAGGGGCTGTCACAAAGAAGAGGGGAGCTATTTTCCAAAGCACCCAAAGGCAAGACAAGAAATAATGGATGGAAACTAATCAGAGAGGGAAGTAACCTAGAACTAAAGTGAGAACAATTTATCAGTGGAACAGCTTGCCTTCAGAGGTTATGGGTGCTCCATCACTGGAGGCTTTTAAGAAGAGACTGGACAGCCACTTGTCTGGAATCATATAGAGTCTCCTGAGTAAGCAGGGGGTTGAACTAGAAAACCTCCAAGATCCTTTTCAACTCTGTTATTCTGCATTTCTCCCAGACCAGATCCAATATTCATCTGCAATTGTAAACCTCATGCTCTATTGATTGTCACTACTTTCCTTTAACAATGTTCACCCCCACATACACAAAAAAAGAGGAAAGGGAAGGAAACTAAAATAACAACAACAACAACAACTTTATTGTCACTTTGAAAGTACACCAATCGGGATACATCAAAATGAAATTTCGTTGCATACAGCTCTCAAAGGGTCACCACCTCTGATATACACTCCTTGTTCGTGGCCAAGTTTCAAGTTTCAGACCATCCATTTTAGCCTCTAGGGAGTGAATGATGGCAAACAGGACAGATGAAAATGGAGCCCCATGTGGATTATCCCTCAAATTAGCTTGAATTCCTGCACGACAACCTCGCCTCCTTTTCTTTTTCTGATCCTGACTCTTCTACCTTTTCTTAAAGAGGCCTTGCTTCTTTTTACCCCTGGAGCATGCTGCCGCCACCACCAACTCCTCCAAAAGCCTCTCTCCCATCCTCTGGGCCTGCTGACAGCCTCATCCAGGTCCTTCGCTCCATAAGCCCCGGGACCTCTCCTCCTCTGCCTCCTTTGGAAACAGCCCTGATTTGCAGTAGAATCTGTTGCTGGGCCAGCAGTCAGATCTTGCTGCCAGCAGAACAATTTCAAACAGCACCAACGACTTTTAACGGTCTCACCAACAGTTCCGAAACAGCTAGAAACTCGCCATGCCAGCAAAGATTGTCAGTCGTATGTTGTATGTTACCTAAGTTCCACCACATTGCTCAAATAAAACAAAACAAAAAGATATGTAAAAAAGGACTCCTGTTTTTGATGCTGGCTTTCAACCCAGCTCACCTTCCAGCCACCTGTCCAGGTAGCATGTGCACACTAAGCACAGAGTTGAATTTTCTTGCAGAGAGAAAAGAAACAGCCAGTCCTCCTAGAACACTCTCAGTCCCATCATCTCCTCTCTACTGTTATCACAGCCTCCGCTCACTGCTGTCCCTTTCCCTAAGGAACTGGGTGGTCCAGTCAATCAGATGCTCTTCCTAGCTAAATCTCCCCAAAGAGAAAATAATTCTTCTTGTCCATTGCCTGCTTCCTCCCTTGCCACCATCACATCTCTAGTGAGTGCATGCTATTGTTTATGACATCTGAGATCCCATTAATAAGAAAAAGGAAAGTCCAGCTCCTCCGTCAGTGAAAAGGTTAGAGAGAATTAAAGCCTCAGCAGATGTCACCTGTAAGTATTCACTCTGAAGGTGAGTTCTGATAATGAAACCTTAGAAAGAGGATAAAGCCACTTGTTTCATAGAGCTGCAGATGATAACCCTCATTCACAGACATTGCTAAGCTACCATGCTGTGCAAAATATGGAAATAAGTAAGATGTACCTTTCATCTTCAATTATGCTTTGACATTACCCTTTTCTTCTGCATTTTTCCATATACAATTATAAATGAACACGAAAAATTAAATCATTTGAGTATTATAAACCAAAAATGATGGCTAATCTGAAGTCAAGGTTCCATCACGGAGCTAAGATATCTCAAAGACTTACAAGTCTTCTTGATGTTTATTTCAGCTATTTATGCAGAGGACATGATGGTGAGGAGAAGGATGAATAGCTATCTCATTTTATAACCAAGAAGCAGTAAAATGTCTTGCGAACGTGATTGGGGTTGATTTCTTTTATTTTCCTGAATGAGCCTTTAAAAAAATATATACTTTTGCACTACAAAAAAATAATGTTTTTATTAGCAAGGATATTTCTTTTCAGTCAGGGGATTCCGCGTTGTGGCTTCCGAGTTCCTATCCTATCTTAGTTTCTGTATAAAAAGAGCATCATGCCACTACATTAAATGTTTTGAGGTTTTAATATTATTCAGGAGATGGGAGAGGAGGAAGGACAGAGAGACTATAAATTTGAGAAAGGATAGGCTAAAATAGTTTTCTGTTACATTTTCAAAATTTGCAGTTTTCAAAATAAACTCTGCATTTAACATATAAAGTCCTAGTGCAGGTATCTAGTGTGGAAGGAACACCCTGCAGGTGTAGAGGAATCTTCTGGATGCAATAAATTAAGCAATGTTTTTAATTAAGTGTAGAAACATAAAAAAGGAAAAACGGTGACCACCTCATTGTTTACAATACAGTAACTTCATCTCTTTGTCAAAATTTCTCTGTTGAAAACCAGTGGATTATTCCTTTATTATGAACCCAATAGAAATGGGGTGGGAGGTAGGATGTAAGCTCATTTTCCATGTCCTTGGAATATCTTATTTACATTTATGCTAACTATGTCGTTGCAGATAGTTTGGTTAAATTCTTCATGGATTACTTCCCTATACCAAAAACTGTGTGTATGTGAATACTTTTTTTGAAAAGTGACATTCACATCAGTTGCTTTTCCTTAAAAAAATTAACAGATTTTGAGAATTTAACTATCAAGTATTAGCTTGACTCTTAACCACATTTCTGAATTATAAGGTGCCACCACATAAACAGCCAATTCGTGATTTAATGAATCCACCCATCATTTGAGATTGATTAGAGTTTCATGCAGTTTCCTTATTTCTTCTGAAATCTTGTTGTAATTGTTCTTCTTCCTATGAAAAATTGGAGATAAAGATCAAGAATCAGAGGAATCCATTTTGTATGCATGCATATATGTGTGTAAAAAAAAAAAAAGGATAGAACTTACAATTAGATAGACTGTATTGCTTAAAATACAGAACTTTGGGAGTTGGGTTTTTTTGGGTTTTTTTGCAATGTAGATGCTGTCTTCTTTTTTGAAAATTAACTTTTTGTCTGCCTACTTCTATTAAGCAGATCAAATGAAAAGATGCTGCAATTGTTCTTCCTTCTACAAAACAATTAAATGTCAACAACTTGCTTGAGCATCCAAATAAAGGTCCAGGATCAGTTCATTTCTGAAAACCTTACTGTTTATTGAATACATAGCTTGGTTATAGTGAGGTAAAACTAACTCTAAAATTCCAAAACATCAGAGCATAGTATGATTTTCCCAGTGAAACCCCCAGGCTTCCACATAGCTCATGTAAACAAGTTTTTTTTGTTGTTATGGGAACCATCTGCCTTCTTCTTCACACCTGTTGAGATGTCCTTGAAAGGTTTCCAGACTCTCGACTCTCACAGGCTTCAGTGGAACTGGAGAAGTTTCGTTTCTCTTATTAACCCCTTGGTAATCAACACCTCCCCCACTTATTCTAATGGCAAGATGAAATGAAGAGGATGTAGCTGCCAAGTTCTCACTCTTGACATGCCGCCCCCCCGAAAGAAGAATGGGTATGGAAAATTATGTATATGTAATTTTGACACCCTCTTCTTTGTGGCAGCCCCTAAAATACTGGAATACGGCTATCATGTCACCCCTGTTTCTTTTTTTCTTGAGACTAGCCAAACCCAAATCCTGCAGCTGTTCTTCATATGTTTCAGTCTCCAGGCCTTTGATCATCTTAGTTGCTCTTCTCTCAACTTTTTCAAAGGTCTCAACATCTTTTTTGTAGTATGGTGGCCAAAATTGTTTGCAGTATTCCGGGTGTGATCTTACTAGGGTTTTATAAAGCGGTACTAATTCTTCATGTGATCTTGATTCTATGCCTCTGTTTATACAACCAAGGATTATATTAGCTTTTTTGGCTGCTGCTGCACACCGCTGGCTCATAGTCAAGTGATCATCCACTAGGATTCCAAGGTCCCTCTCACAGTTGCTGTTTTTGAGCCAGGTCTCTCCTAATCTGTACTTAAACCTGAACTTAAATCTGTACTTAAATGTGTGCTTGTTTTGAAAATAAATCAACTACTGTCCATATTATAGTATTTCCACCACTCTCCAGCAATTCCACTATGAAATCCATTGCTATTTCTTCCCAGGGTCTTTTAGGGTTGACCACTGGTAATAAACTTGGGCTTTTCACAGGCAGCCGCTTCATGGAAACACAAATTGAGCAACTAATTACATATTCTTTTATATCTTTTTGCATTTTTGGCCACCAAAATTGTCTTTTCACTAAATGAAGGGTTTTTACAAACCCCAAGTGGCCAGCTGATTATGCATCATGTGCTTGGCTTAACATGAAGGTTCTTTGACCATCTGGGACATACACTTTGGATTATAGAATTTACCACTTCTTCCTTGGTACTTTTGTATTGAGACATATGTGAAAGAGCATTAACCAAGTACGTAACAGACCAAAATTAAAACGATTAAAATATTGAGCCCACCTGACTTGTTTAGGAGACAATTTCTTTGGAGTCTTTCAAGCTTCTAAGTTTTTATGATCTGTCTGCACTTCAAATGGGATTTTGCTACCCTCCAGGAATTTTCTGCATGTTAGAAGAGCCCAGTGAACTGCAAAGGGTTCCTTTTCCCACACAGCCCACCTTCTCTCAGTATCTGATAGCTTTCAAGAAGTATACGCACATGGTTATAACTCCGTCTTCTCATTTTTTTGTAGCAATATTGCCCCCACTGCCACATCACTAGCATCCACTTGAATTATGAAAGGCTTGTCTGGATTTAGGTGCCTTAAAAGTGGTTCTGCAGCTTTCAAAGGCTGCTTGACATTCAAGGGTCCAACCTAGGGGCTGACTGGGTCTACGTTTAGTCCCTTTTCCCATTTTTAACAAATTGGTTATGGGCAAAACTCCCTCAACCGGGCAGCTCCTATCATCCCAGACCAGAGCAAACCTACTGGCTGTCATGAAGATGGAGATGGGGTGGTAGAGTGGTGAGCAGGACCCACAACTGACCACTTTGGTGGGGCATCTCCTTGAACCTCCAATCCCCTGAATTTCTCTCTGAATTGTTCCACGGAAGGGCTGCGATTTGGTGTAGGGAGTCTCTCCCCATTCTGCAGATCTCTTGGATGCCTTCATTGGCCAAGCCTCAGATAAAGTCAGAGGAAACTCAGCTTCTGCTGCCTTCCTGAGGCCACTCACCCACGTAGTTCTTGGTGCCTGGCATGGAGCCTCTACATCCCTTCCTCCTCCAGCAGTTTGAGGTGGCTTTAATGATGCAGCTTTTTGCTTTAGATGAGTCCCAGTTGACAAGTCTGTCTCTCCCGTCTGGATTATAGCCTCAGGAGGGGAGCTTCTCTCTGCTGTACCCCTCCATCTCTCTTCTTGTTCACTGCAGACCTCACAATATCCCAGCACTCTTGGGAGAGAAGCCCAGGTAGGCTGCAAAGTGTGAGAGTTTAAAAACATTTAAAATCAATTAATTTTAAAAATCTGACTAAATTGTACTTTTCAATGTTATATCCTAAACATACTTTTATGAGCAGTTCAGGTTTTAGGTAGTAATTTTATGAAATAATAAGGTGACTTTATACCCGTGAAGCTTGCTTTAAAAAAAGAATTTATTAAATATAATAAATGTCATATCTGTGATATAAAAGGATCATATTTGCATTTTCCTAATGAAAGGTACTTGAGCAGGTTTCAGATTTTAAGGTCTTTGTGAAAAAAAAAAGATACTGTTTTAGAAACAATACTATAAATAAAACTATTGGAACACAATGTGCATTCTCAGCACTCAGTAGCCTAAACCCATTGGCTAAACCAGTGTTTCTCAACTTCGGCAAATTTAAGATATATGGACTTCCCTTCCTAGAATTTTTCAGTCAGCAAGTTGGCTAGGGAATACTGGGAGTTGAAGTCCACATATCTTTAAATTGCTGAGATGGAGAAACACTGACTTAGATAATGCCCTTCAAATGAACATATTGGCTTGCTTGCCAGTGGAAGGATGACAGGGTGTTAAGGCAGAATTCTGGCTTGTTCTAGGCCAGGGGTAGGCAACCTCGGCTCTTTTATGACTCGTGGACTTCAACTCCCAGAATTCCTGAGCCAGCATGGCTCAGCATGGAAACCTCTCCCTTTCCCCTCAGCATGGCTGGCTCAGGAATTCTGGGAGTTGAAGTCCACGAGTCATAAAAGAGCCAAGAGTTGCCTACCCCTGTTCTAGGCTACTCCTGGCAGCCGTGTTGGAGCAACAGGACGTGATGAAAGCCTCATTAACGCTTGGGCTTTCTCCCTGCCTCCCCTCCAGTATTATGGAGGAAAATCACAGGAACAGGTGTCAATCAGTCTGAAAAAAAAATATAGGCTACTTCTCATAGAGCATCTCTACGTGAGAGTCTTGGAACAATTCAGAACTGGCTCTGGATTTGTCTCCTCACATTCTCAATTGATAACAGACTCTGTTTCTTTAGCAAAGCAGCATCTCCATAAAGCTTGTGGGGTTGCATAATTTATAGGAATGTCTGCTTTACCCTACCTCCCTTCTCCACAATATCTAGAGTTTCAGCAGCCCTATTCTGGTTTTTACTGGTCAGTTAGTTTTGTCCTTTGCTGGCAACCATAATGAAAGATATTGGGGAAAGTGGTTGGTTGCAAAAGATGCCGACATATTGTTACCTCATATTTATTTATTTATTAATCAAATGTATATGGCTCATAAAAACGACTGGTGTATAATAATCAAATAAAAATAGCACATATATAAAACAATCGTTAAAAACATTAAAAGCAATGTTAATTATTATTATTTATATATTAATCAAATGTATCACTTCAAGTGGATTTTTATTCAGTGTTCTGATGGTTCCATGCTTTCATAACTACTACCCACATGTTTCATCAAATGCCTAAAGAAATATTCACTCTATGGCATTGAGTACATAGATAGTGTAGGGCCTAACTCTCTGTTAACAGGCTGTTACTGTAATGCATTCATATAAAATTTGCCATGGCATCTTATCTATCCCACCTTTTATGACCATTTTTACCACAGTTGTAAAAAGAGTCGTCACAGTCAGTAAGTGAATCGTGTGGTCATTAAGGGAATGGAAACTAATCAAGGAGAGAAGCAACCTAGAACTAAGGAGAAACTTCCTGACAGTTAGAACAATTAACCATGATGATGATGATGATGATGATGATGGGTATGTGAGAAAGGTTGTAACTGTGAAAAATGTTCATAAGTCCCTTTTTTTCAGTGCCGTTGTAACTTTGAACGGTTACAAAGTCATTGTAACTTTGCAGCATCCCCACGATCATGTGATCAAAAATTCAGATGCTTGACAACTGGTTCATACTTACGACCATTGCTGGGTCCCAAGGTCATGTGATCCCCTTTTGCAATCTTTTGACAAGCAAAGTGAAGGGAGAAGTCCAATTCACTTAACAACCAGGTTACTAACTCATCCGTTGCAGTGATTGACTTAACAACTGTGGCAAAAAAAGATCATAAAAAAGGGGAAAACTCACTTAACAAGTGTCTCACTTAACAACAGAAATTTTGGGCTCAATTGTGATCGTAAGTCGAGGACTACCTGTATCTACAGGGTTTCCTGCCTGAGCAGGAGGTTGAACTAGATGACCTCCAAGGTCCCTTCCAACTTATAATAATAATAATAATAATAATAATAATAATAATAATAATAATAATAATTTATTATTATTATTATTATTATTACAGTTAATTAGAGACAGCATGGACTTTTTTATCATGTATGTCTGCCTGAGCCAAGATTGGCAAGCAATGAGGATGTTCTCTGGCCTGTGGAGGGATTGGAGGAAAGATGTAGAAGCCAGTGAGTTCAGCTGTAGAAGTAGACTTTGTTTTCTCATTGAACTTTTTATAAAATGTGTGCGTATATGTGTTTGTGTGTGTGTGTGTGTGTGTGTGGTGTATGTGTGTGTAATTTCTGCAACACTCGCCCACAAAATAATGCTCCTACTACAAGCTGGTTTATCTGATATTATTTCACTAAAACCCACAGCTGAACCTCAGTGCAAAAGAAGAAGAAAAGATAATTATAAAGATATTTTCTTTCAGTTCAAACATGATTTATGACTCTGCTTATCTACCTGGAAATAGCCTTGGTAATTTTTTCAATCTACATTTGTGAATGAAGTTTGCAGAAGAGAGGAGATATATTAATATGCACCATAAATTGCCAGAAAGATAGGACTGAAACATGAAGTATATATACATGCTTGCGGAGTAGGAAATCATGGCATCTTTCTCAATTGGGATTTGAATAGCATGTCAATAAACAGAGTTGTGGGTTAAAATGATCCCAAAAAGAGATAATGAATCTCAAAATGAACAACAAACATTTACACAGTGGTAATTTACCATAGCATAGATGTAACCAGCTGGGAAAGTATTTATCTTAAGGGATACAGATAATCAGTATATTTTAAACATTTTTTTCATGGTCAAGAAGATGAAACACTTCTCATAATTGTAAGAAGGATTTAGGCTATTGGTTTGCAAGTGTTAGAGGGCTATTTGGGCAGCTGAAGAATAGCCTCTTCGTCCTTACAATTTAGAAGAGTTATCTTGATCAGGTAAGGATATCTGTAATCCTTCTTTCTTTCTTTTTCTTGTCTTCCAAAGCCCCATGCAGCTCTCATGCCAAACTTCAGTTTGTTATCATATTATACAAGAACCCCTAAAATTCTAATCTCAGCCTGAAATGATGGAAAATGAAAATATCTCACTTAAAGTAACATGGGAAAAAATATCCCATTCCCAGTAGCCCCAACAATAGGTGAGGCCCAACTATTCTCCGTCATCCACTATAACCCTTGAGGGACAACACCAAGCCATGCTTCTTAGCAACAGCTCATCTTAGAGGAGTGGGAGGGGGGGGCAAAGGATCAGCCTGTTCCACACAATGTCAGATATTTCACAAAGGGTGACCTCAGTGATCCCACAATACTTTTCGTAATTCACTTTCAGATTTCCAGTAACCTGGAGTTGAGCATTCCAGTTATGAGTTACTTTGAAACAACCACACTTGTATCATTGATATAAATCATTGTCCTATACCAGGGGTAGGCAACCTTGGCTCTTTTATGACTCGTGGACTTCAACTCCCAGAATTCCTGAGCCAGCATGGCTCAGCTTGGAAACCTCTTCCTTTTCTCTTAGCGTGGCTGGCTCAGGAATTCTGGGAGTTGAAGTCCACGAGTCATAAAAGAGCCAAGGTTGCCTACCCCTGTCCTATACTATGTTCTCGTCAGGATGCGACACCACTGAGGATGGTCTGCCCTAATGCATCTCCAGCCATCTTAGGAATTGTTAAACCACCAACTACTGTATATTGCCTTTTCAGTCTTCATTTAAAGGCGGATGGAACAGATGAAACAGAAGGGAAGTTTGTGCTATAATTGAACACGTAACGAAAGAAATTCAAAATTCTTTTCTAGTGGCAGGAAAACCAGTTGTTTTGCTCACTGTTAAGCATATAGGTGCTTCTTTGCTTATTACTGAAGCCCTTTCTGGCTCAGCAACCTTTCCAGTCCAAAGATAATTACACTGTAAGCCTACAGATGAAAACTGAAGTTCACAGCTCCCAGTTCAGTTTGATAGGTCAAGCCTTGCTCTCCTGTTTTCAATCATGGGCAAGTCACAATTCGCTTTTATTGGTAGCCAGTCAAGTCAGTGGATTACTTCATTATGCTGCTAGAGAAGAGAGAAGAAATAAGAAACTTCTAGGACCAATAAAAATGTTTGACCAGATCACCCAAAGGGAAGGAAGGAGAAAGATTTTGCAAAGACCCATATTCATAAAAAAAGGATCTCAATTGTGCATTAATTATAGGAAGAATGAATATGGACTAGAAGATGCTCAAGGTCCTTGCCAACCCTATGATTCTATGAAATCCAAGAGACATTGGGGAAAAAAATGCTTAAGTCTCCATTTATTAATGAAGTTCACAGAGTGATATTGAGTTGGACACAACCTCTTTATTTAGCCCATCTCACAAGATGGTCTGTAGTGTATTTAATTTGAAGAAGAAAATGATATACGCTACCATGAAAGCCGTGGAAAGAAGCTGGAATATACACACTAATTAAACAGCTAATCTATTATTGTGGACGAGGCCTACTTGAATTTCTCTGTCTACAAATAAATGCTTACAAAGGATCCACAGCCAGGTTTCTAAAAACTTTTTTTTGTTTGTCATTGTACCTCTCTTTAGTATAATCGTAATGTATACACCTCCCCTAAAAATCTAAATATCCAAATCAGGCAGGAAACCCTACACCATTTCGGACAAATGGCTGTCCAGTCTCTTCTTAAAAACTTCCAGTGTTGGAGCATTCACCGCTTCTGGAGGCAGGTTGTTCCACTGGTTAATTGTTCTAACTGTCAGGAAGTTTCTCCTTAGTTCTAGGTTGCTTCTCTCTTTGGTTAGTTTCCATCCGTTCCTTCTTGTCCTGCCTTCAGGGGCTTTGGAGAATAGCTTGACTCCCTCTTCTTTGGGGCAGCCCCTGAGATATTGGAACACTGCTATCATGTCTTCCCTCGTCCTTCTCTTCACTAAACTAGACATACCCAATTCCAGAAACCGTTCCTTATATGGTAGCAAGCAATAATGGTAGCAAGCCACAGCAAAAATCATCTCTGGCCAGACAGGAGATTATTAACTGCAGAATCCCAAGCAAAAACTGACCAGATGCAGAGTGTTATCTAGTGAGAAAGTTTCTCTGGGGATCTCCAGCCATCTCTTCAGGGGAAGTTATAAGCAGAGTGTCCATCTTTCACCAGGGATCCCCAGTTCTTAATAAGAGAAGATGCAGATGCTACAGACCTTCTGAGGGATTCTGCTGGATTAAGGCAGAGGAAGGAGAAAGACAGCAGGGTCTCATAAGACTGGGGCAGGCTACAAGGTTTTTATTCACTTCAGCTCTTTGTATGAATAACAATATGAAGGTCTGAAACTATCCTTCTTTCCATACTAACAATACGAAAGTAACACAGCTCTACAAAGGAATGTCCTTGAAGGACTATGTTTTGTTTCTCCGACTTCCTAATTAAGAAGGAATAAAAAATGGAAGTGTGGTCATGACAACATTAATATGTTGATTCTGTCCATTTCCCATTGATGTCCCGAATCTAACATGGTTTTAAATACCAGAAAATAATTGTTTTGAGTACCCCCAGTTAAACAAATAGACAGATATTCATGTTACATGTTGGCTAATAGCAAATTGATTATTGCTGGATCTAGTATTATGGCAACTGAAAAATAATGTACAGTTTTGCCCATAATAACAGCTTCTAAATGAAAACTGGTGATGCTCAGAATAATGTGGATCCTTTTTATACTTTTGGAAGTTGCTGTGGGGTCTGAGAGCTAGCAAAAGTTTCTGGTACATGCATGTCAGCGATAAGGAATATATCTATTGCACTGTATACCTAATTTCGTTTTTCCTTTGCTGGATTCTTTTAAAAATGTAAAAATGTATTACCGAAAGCCAGTGAACTAGCTGGATTTAATAAACATATCACACTATATTTTCATTCGGTTTGCATATTGTTAGACAATGATTAGTAGTTTATGTGTTTTAAATGGACTAAAAATGGTTCCCTGTTGTTATTCTTTTGTTGTTTGCCCTTTGACCTCCATTTGATAGCATTGTTTGCAAAACTGTGAAACTTTTACATTTTCTCCACTAGAGGGCACAGGGGCCATTTTTCATAATGCATACTAAAAACTGAAGCAAATCCTTTAACTTATATATGATCATTCTGGAACAGTTGCTTTAAAATATATAATCTCTTATTCACCAAAAGTCTGCCCTTTGCTGCAGAGACGGGGATCCAAAGAAAGGCAGTATTCATACTTTGGCCAAGAGAGTAGAAATTTGGCAAATAAAGCCCCTTTTTCCTTCCTATGCTACTTTTTTGAGACATGAAAGTGTAGAATAGTGAGGAAAGAATTTTGTGAAGGCATTCCCAGGTATATTGCAGAAAGATTCGCAAAACTCCCAATAATATCCGTCCGGACAGGTGGTTGAAAATTGTGCATTGTCCTTCTAGGTATTTTTGCTTTATGCTTATACACATAACCATAGTTAGTTTCAGAAATAAATTAGACAGGAATTATTCTTTGGAAACAAAAATAAATCAGATAGTATAATAGTACGATCTCTTTATCTCATTTGTTCCCATACAATTAGGAGTTTTACTGCCATGTTGTGACAGGTGACTGTGTTTGACCTTTGACGGTTGGTTGGTTGGCTGGTGTTCAGACTAATGAAGACCCTTAATGGGTTGGCTTTTGTGAAGCTCTGAGCAGTGGGGTTAAAGAGAGAATGGGGTTGCAAACAGAATCCAGAGAGGATCCTTCAATTAAACCTGAAGTCTATTAGTAAAGAAATATTGAGGAGGTTGAAAACAAGCAGTGATTCACCTATGTCTTTGAGATTCATATGAACCCTCACTCTTTTCCTTATTATTTATTGTGTATGGCATGCTTCACAAGAGGACAGCCTGGAGCAAAGAGTTCTCCTGGTTCTTCAAAGCTGGAAATAACATACTAATCCTATGTTAATTCCACAATCATTCCTGTATCCGAAAAGGGATTGGGGACAAATGAAGCAACGTGGAAGCAAATGAACAATTAACCAATGGAACAACCTGCCTCCAGAAGTGGTGAATGCTCCAACACTGGAAGTTTTTAAGAAGAGACTGGACAGCCGTTTGTCTGAAATGGTGTAGGGTTCCTGCCTGGGCAGGGGGTTGGACTCNTGACCCATAGGCCATAGGCCAAATAGAGCACAAGAAGTAAAGGAATAAAAATGAGGAAGAATTCAACACGGTGCTGAAATATGCATATGAGTAAAATATTAATTTGAATTGTCATTTAGAAGAAACAATGAAAATAATAATTACAACAGAAACAGAAAAATGCCCATTGGTTTTTTTTCCCCTCCTAATGGTCTGTGATGATCTGTTTGGTTAAATGTTGAGACTCTAGAAAGAGTACAGAGAAGAGCAACAAAGATGATTAGGGAACTGGAGGCTAAAGCATATAAGGAACGGCTGCTGGAACTCGGTATGTCTAGTTTAATGAAGAGAAGGACGAGGGGGGACATGATAGCAGTCTTCCAGTATCTCAGGGGCTGCCACAAAGAAGAGGGAGTCAAGCTATTCTCCAAAGCACCTGAAGGCAGGACAAGAAGCAATGGGTGGAAACTAAGCAAAGAGAGAAGCAACCTAGAACTAAGGAGAAACTTCCTGACAGTTAGAACAATTAACCAGTGGAACAACCTGTCTCCAGAAGCGGTGAATGCTCCAACACTGGAAGTTTTTAAGAAGAGACTGGATAGCCATTTGTCCGAAATGGTATAGGGTTTCCTGCCTGAGCAGGGGGTTGGACCAGATGACCTCCAAGGTCCCTTCCAACTTTACTATTGTTATTATTATTATTAAATCTCCCTTAACTATTTTCAAACTCTGCTTCCCTCATTCTTCAACTCTTTCCCTCTCCCCCAGATGGAAGGCTTTGGGTTCCTCAAAAGATTGATGTCTGTTAGCTTTAATGAAGGTGTTTTTAATGGATAACAATGGTTACTATAATTTTGTTGTCTATGGCACAATTTCAAGAGAGTATCAAGTTGACTAAAGCATATCAATAATATCTTTTGCCATTTTCATCTGAGAAACGAAGACTGAAAACCTGTGGACTTCCTGTATAGTTTGACGAACACCGTTATTAAAACAGAACTGTGAGACATTGGGAAAATGGAAATACAAGAAGCTGACTAACTCATGTTTACTCTATTGTGCAGCTGAGTAAATGAAACAGGCAGGACATAAGGCTGTTCTACAGGGTAATGATAAAAGACAAAAACCACCACTGTCTGATTTGGGTGTTTTTCGCCCTATTTTCTGTCATCTTTAAATTTTCACTGAATACAACAGCGAATATGCAAATGAGCAATTGCAGATTATTTTTATTTCCCATTTCTGGAAGTGCTGCGAACCATCCTTTGTTGTTTACGATGGGCAAGAACTGCTTGGAAAAATACATAGAGAGAAAAGCCTGAGAGGATACTTCTTCTGGCACTAGAATATGGCTTGTCCTGTGGGACCCATCAGTATTTCAACTATTATGGAAAGACAATAGCCGTTTGAAGCACTTGTGAGGGAGGGTGGTGGGATCTGGTGATGAATGTTGATTGCAGGGAGTGGGGTTGTAGGGAAAGGAGCTAATGAAATTCTGGAAATGCTCTGGATGGACAAATCTGGAAATAGCCCCTGCTTGGTCCTTAACCTTTTCCCAATCTGATGGCCTGCATTAGTGCACCATGAATGGATGAGGATCCATTTGAAGAACTAGTTCTCCATCAGTCTGAACAGTCTGAATATGGTCATGCTGGGAAGAAGCCTTGACCTGGATTTTGTTTAAAACTCAAGAAAGCTGAAAGAGACCTTTAACCTCCTCATATATTTTTTTAAAAAATAAATGCTGTTCTTGGGTGCGTCTCATTATAAATTTTCCCCTCTAGGGCAGGATTTTCCCTGCAGCATTCATAACCATTGATCTATTTGCTCCCAATAGAACCCATCACTGAGGGGTTGTTGTTTTTTATAATTCCAGTTCAGCAGCTCTGGTAGGTGGAACAAATGGTGGGATGTTAATGAGATGAATAAAATTACTACTTTGCACTGATGCCACGAGCCTCTCAAGTTTACTTTCAGGCTGTCCTATGTGACAAGCCCCCATTGGTAGCCTGTTAAGGCCATCCATTGTTATCATCTTTTGGCAGATACTGTCACATAGCCTAGACTAGACATGGCCCCATAGGGTGAGAACCTGCACACAGTTATGGGTCCTGGCTTGTACCTCAGTCAGGATATTTCTTCATGGCATGACAGATTTCCCCAGTAAAAACAGGCATGTACTAATAACAAGAGGACATTTTGTAAAAACACCAGTGGTATCAAATAATACCCTGGAATTAGTTCTATTTCTCTCAGTGACATACAGAATCTTCCTCTCTCACATACAGACCTTCTTGAATTCAACGGTTCCTGCTTGCTCCTTATTTCCTCCCCCCCCCCTTTTCTACCACTTTGGGGAATAATTTAACATGTTACACACTAACTTTCCTATAATGACATTTTGGCTTTTGAAATTCTGCCTCCCTCTTTTATGGCCAGCCCTCTAATGGTTCTCTCACAGGCCTGCCTCTGGCAATCATGTAAGGAATAAATAGAAGCTGACACAGTAATTTACTTAAATCTTCTTCACACTTTTGCGGCATTTTTCTCCAGAGAATACCCTCAAAACAACAATTATTTGAAATGTCACACGTTCCTGCCCCTAGGCAACCAACAAATGAACATTAAATCTATTAACAACAACTAAAAAAATTAAATGTTTACTTTTCGGAGAAGGTGAGGAGAAGGTGGGAGAGGAAAAGCTGCCTCTAATAAATTTATACTCAATAATAAAGAGATGTAGTTAATGTTCTCTCTCTACTGAGCTGCAGGAGAAGGAGGGCAAGTGGCTACACAAGAGCTGGTCTACTGCAGGATGCTAGAAGCCGCCTGGATTGCTGCCCTGGCAAAGAGGTTGAAGTCCACTGCACAAGTAGATGATTGTGTAAGGCCACATTAAAAAGCCGTGGCAGAATATTGTATAATATATAACCCATCGACACCACCTCCTCCCCTGGATCAAATTATGCTGGAGAAGTACTTTTGCCAGATAAAATGTGTTGCTATGGTCCTGATTTTCACAGAATAGGAAAGAAAGAGAAGAGAGCGGTTACGACTTTATTGTGCATAGCAGTATGTGGTTATACGGTAACAAAATGTGGCATGCTTCTGGTAAGCATCTCAACTACATTTTCATACATGGATATTGATACTGTATGTGCAACCTCTCACTCTCTCACATATTACACACGGACAAATTGAGAAAGAAGAACAGCCTTTTCCCATTCTGTCCATTTTTAAGGGTTTCCAAGGAAGATGCTTGGTCTACATGGAAGCAAAGATGGCTGCAAATAATTTAAAGATATTGAATGTTGCAAGGTGCTTGATGGAAAGGGTAATAGGTCAAATTGGCTTAGATTATCTATAGTCCAGGAGGACTTACTATATGTCAAGGCTCACTAG
This sequence comes from Protobothrops mucrosquamatus, assembly GCF_001527695.2. Classification (NCBI taxonomy): domain Eukaryota; kingdom Metazoa; phylum Chordata; class Lepidosauria; order Squamata; family Viperidae; genus Protobothrops; species Protobothrops mucrosquamatus. The sequence continues at coordinate 395,727 of NW_015387227.1, forward strand.
GCCTCATTTCATGCCTGGAGCATCTCTGTATGCAAATGCCGCCCTCAATGTTCCTGCATTTGCTTACATAGCCCACAACCCAAACCTAGGATGAACCAAGTCCCTCAAGGACAAAGCTTAGTCAGTCTCTAGGCAGTTGTGACACAAAATTTAGCCCATTATTTGAGCATATAGAAAGGACAACTTCTCATGCTTTACTATAAAGAATTATAGTTTTCTGTTCTTGTGTGGATATGGTTTTGACAATAGTTGCCTGGCTAAACAGAAACCTTACAAGGCAGTATAGTAATCACTTCTCTAAGGATATGTGCAGGTGAGAGAAATCACATTTTCCTCCCTCTCTTGAGTCTACAAATATTACACAACTTTATGAGAAATAGGACCACTGTATGCCCAATTTTACCAAGGAAAGTTGATTACCGAAAGTCCTATCAATTCTATTGGCAGTCCAGACTAAATCTAGTCTAAATCTTATATATCTATATTGA
>NW_015387227.1:396554-440054 GCF_001527695.2 Protobothrops mucrosquamatus
AGAGAGAGAGAGAGAGAGAGAGAGAGAGAGAGAGAGAGAGAGAGAGAGAGATTAACAATCAACATCTGGCAAGCAGGCTCACAGGTTATCTCATCACCATCTTCCCCACTGTGCTGAGATATATTAAACTACTATTTAATGTATAGAAAATATTTCTATGTTTCTAGTTTGCCTTATTACATCTAGACTAATATGTATAAACATCAAAAGGAGCGAAGAACTTGAGAGATGTTAGAGGGAGGGAATTTTAACTTAAACTGAAACCTGGCTTTCTTAATTTCTTTCTCTCTATGTTTTAAGCATCATCTGATATGATACTAAGAGGTAAGCTATACCTGCTGTCTACTTAAAATGATATAAGATGCTATAGACTTCACAGTCCTTAAACTACTCAACAGAAGGCATATCACCAGCTTTCTATTTTGATAGGTAAATTGAGTTGTTTGCATCAATGCAATATATTGTTGACTACCAGATGATTGGGGAAAATAGTAGGCATTAAAATGCTTGACTAAGACTGAGAAGCTTAAGCTCAGCGGTATAAATGTTTGACCTTTTCTATGAAAAAAATGGGTAGAATGGGAACAAAAGCATTTGGGAGATAATATTTTTGTTTACCCAGTTGCAATGTATGGCTGTGAAAGTTGGGCCATAAGAAAGGTTGAGCGCCAAAGAATTGAGGCCTTTGAACTATGGTGCTGGAGAAAACTCCTTGCGAGTCCCCTGGCCTGCAAGGCGATCAAACCGGTCAGTCCTAGAGGGGATCAATCCTAACTGCTCTTTAGAAGGCCAGATCCTGAAGTTGAAACTCAAGTACTTTCGCCACCTAAGGAGAAGGAAGGACTCACTGGAGAAGAGCCTAATGCTGGGAAAGATGGAGGGTAATAGAAGAAGGGGACGACAGAGAATGAGGTGGCTGGATGGAGTCACTGAAGCAGTAGGTGTGAGCTTAAATGGACTCCAGAAGATGGTAGAGGACAGGAAGGCCTGGAGGAACGTTGTCCATGGGGTCACGATGGGTCGGACACGACTTCGCAACTAACAACAACAACAACAACATAGGTGTCAAACTCATCACATCACGTGACGCGTCATGTCGTATCGTGACTTTTTTTGCATTGCTGGAGCTGGGGTGGGCACGGTCTCCATATGATGTAACCGGCAGTTTGACACCCCTGTCATAGTAGTATTATTGATTTCATTTGCCTGGCTGATAGTTCAAAATGCTGAGTTGCAACTTGAAACTATTGGAAACTGACCATTCCTGTCCTGTAGCTACCTAAATATAAACAGATACTCCTGTAAAGCAGAAAGCCATAAATATTTGAAAATCAGACTGTGAATGATGTAAAAATGATGTGATAAGTACTAAGACAGCATGGCTTTCTTAAGAACAAGCCTTGCCAGACTAAACATGATTCATTATTTTATTAATAGATTGTGGAAATGTTTTTATTAATAAATTGTGGGAATGCTCTAGACCAGGGATAGGCAACCTGGGCTCTTTCATGACTCATGGACTTCAACTACCAGAATTCCTGAGCCAGCCATGCTGAGGGGAAAGGGAGAGGTTTCCAAGCTGAGTCCTGCTGGCTCAGGAATTCTGGGAGTTGAAGTCCACCAGTCATAAAAGAGCCAAGGTTGCCTACCCCTGCTCTAGACATAATACATCTTAATTGTTCAAAAACTTTTTTATCTCAACTTTATTTTTATAATAAATATAAAACTCCTTCCTCCTCCTATTTTCTCCACAAGAACAACCATGAAGTGTGATAGGAACTAACCAACTGGCTTAATTGTTGACTAATTGTTGCCTGAGCCTGACGTCATGGGCTGAGAATAACTGGCCCAAAGTCATGCAGGTAACTTTCATGCCTAAGGTGAAACTAGAATTCACAGCCTCTTGGCTTTTAGCTTGGTGCATTAATCATGACACCAATCTGGCTTTAAGAAAGTACCTAATGATATTCAGAACAGCAAGCTGGTTAAGTGTGAGATGCAGTTACAGTATATGGCTAACTCAGAAATCATACATAGTACTCATCAATAATTCTCATCAAACTAGAAAGACATGTCATGTGGAATGCCACAAGAAACAGTTTTGGGTCCCCTTTAATTGTTTTATTAATGACTTGGATAAAAAGGTAGATGGAATATTTAAACGTGTAAATAAAATTGGGTTACATAGCTAACAGCCTAGCCTAGGGAAATAAAATTTAAAATGTTCTTGATGATTAGAAAAACATTGAAAATGACAGAAAAGCTTAGACAAATGCTAAATTCTTTACTTACGAGCAGAAACCAAATGTCCTGGTATACTATAGGACAAGGGAAATCTGGCTTGGTCATATTATCTGTGACAAAGCTCTTGAAATAGTAATTGACTGCCAACCTAATATGGACAGTGTCCCAATCTTAACTTGTCCCATCTCTTATCTGCTTAGGTGTGCTTCTTGCTTAACGAGGGTATATGGTAACCCTCTTCAAAGACTTGAAAGTATGAGGTCAAATCTGCTTTGGAGTGCAAGACACAGAATAACGGACTTAAGTTAGAGGAATGTAGATTCTGATGTAATGTTGGGGGAAAAAATCCCAATGAGTAAGAGCTGTTGGCACTGCAGCCAATTTCCCAGAGAGGGGGTGGGCTCCCCTTCCTTGGAAACATTCAAGTGGAGGCTGGAAAGCCATCTTTTGGGAATGCTTTAATTTGGACTCCTGCACTGAGGAGGGGCTGGAATTTGATAACTTTCATGGCCCTTCCTAACTTAGTGATTCCAGGGATTCTTTGGATTTTGCTACTCCAAGAAGCCCTGCTTGGTGTTTGCAGCCAGGAACTACCTCGCCTCTCAGGTGCATTTCACCAAAATGGCAGAGGAAATTGATTATGGTGAGTTATTTTAGGATTTAGGGGAACATCAGGGATAATTTCGGCTCTTAGTGCTTCCTTGAGAATTATGCTATCTTCTACTCGGCATTTCTTAGGACTCCCAGTGTGACCAAACACTGGAATTCCGCCTTGTTCAATGCAGAAAGAAGCTAAAAGACCAATGGCTGAGCAATTCCTCCAGTAATTATCAAGATCCTTTGTCTCTTCTCCTTCTGCAAAAGATTTTTCTGTTCCTCGTGTCTGCGTCTTGATCAGATATAGATTGGCTAAGTTTACTTGGCACATCTGGCAAGCCACCAGATCTGCTGTGTTTGTCATTTCATTTTGCTAATGCAGCAATCTTTCCCTTGTCCCAATCAGGATGGTGAGGCCGGTCTGCTCTGTGTGGCAGTGACAGAGATAAACGGAAGATCTTGATGGCTCCCCCAGTGCCCTTTTCTTCCTTCTGAACAGTTCCCTCGGCGCCTTTTTTCTGAGCCTTGTTTCTGTCTCAGCAGGGGAAGACGCCTTGGCATAGCCCTCTGCAAATTGCATCAAGGAAAAATCATTAAACAGGAAACCTTTCTTTCTTTCTTTGTGAATGTTTGAGTTTGTTTTCTCTCTCTCTCTCCTACAAGGACGTATTTCGTGAAAGTTTACGGTCTTTTCTTTCCGGTGTGAAGTTACTAGTTAGTGAATGGTCGTTTTCGGAGTATTCTCACAAAGTCAAGGTAAACTCATACACGTACTACATTTACAGACGGTCACACACACACAATGTGAGAGAGAGAGGGGGGAGGCGGGAGGGGAGAGTGAGCAAGAGAGAGAGGGAGAGAGCATGGTATTTAGAAGTTGTGATATAAAGCAAACTGTGAATAGAGTAAAAAAACCCAAAATAATAATTAGGAGGTGGCTTATAGATCTTGGAACGATCTGCGGGCTAGATGTAACGCGGAGCCATTGTTTGCATACAGATTTTCGGTTTTGGGAAAACGGAATCACATTTGATTAAGATTATATTTTACTAGGTTATTTTGCCAACACTTTCTTAACAATTGATACAAGTTATAATTTTCCAAGTATTCCTTCCCAGTTGGTTTAATTGTGCTGCTAATTACATTCATCTAGATATATTTATCCAGAAATGAAAAGTTCAAATCAGAATGTATTAGAAAAGAACTCTAAGTAGGGCTGAGCTAGCTTTAGCAGGATTGTGAATATGGATGAGTCCCAAATCCTAAGGCAGTTCAGGGCACATCAGAACAGATTGCCATAAGATCTCTAATATTGCATATTTTGTTGGGATTCAAAAATGCCCTGTAAAAGGCCCAGTCTTTACATGTTGCTCAGAGCTATGCTAGACTATCAGGGGTGCCCTCCAATAGCTATGCCAACAAATGTACAAACAAACAAGTCAATACACTGGTGCTTTTTAGAATGCCACAACAGGGAAATACATAGCAGGAGGATGGATTATTTAATCAATAGGTCTGTCCTTATAACTCAGAAAAATCTTTTTCATAATATCACCAATTGTCACATGATCACATGATCATGGATCCAGGATGTTTTGAAGTTTGATTTGGCAAACCAGGGCCAACTTGAAAGACTGAACAGAGAGACTCTATAAAACTGGAAGTATGAAGGATGACTGCAAATGGAAAAGGACCAAAGTTAAAAGTAATGCACATAGATCAAGACATGGGAGACACAAAGGAAGATAGTTGGTGAAGGAAGCCAGCTTCTTTCTCCTAGGAAGAGCACAAGCTTGTTTTCGTTGGCCAAGAAATGACAAAGGTCTTTTAAAGCCCTGAGATGCCCAAAGCCGGAATATGTGTTTGATCAATTTTCTCCAACATGCATTTTTTCCTTATTGCATTCAAAGAATGTGTATTCTATCCCCCATTGAAGTCAATAGCCCTATGAGATTAGAGTTAGAAGGAAAAGTATTGATCCACCTGATCAAATACTAAATTATGTTTCAGATGGAGCTGGTTCCATGTGGGCAATAGTACCCATTATGCCTTCCTTAAAAAAAGGTGCTGCTTCCACCATTCCAATAATGATGCTCGTTTAGAGAAACTGTGAATAGAAATGGATGGTTTAAATAAGAGGATAGACCGGGGGTCTTCAAACGTGGCCCTTTTATGACTTGTGGACTTCAACTCCCAGCCAATTCCTGAGGAATTCTGGGAGTTGAAGTCCACAAGTCATAAAAGGGCCAAGCTTGAAGACCCCTGGGATAGACTGTTTCGGAGGGTCTGGGTTCTGATCATATTCTCCATTACAGAACAGAAGAGAATGCTTTAGACGTGCACCAGGAAGACTCCGCTGAAGAGAACTGAATTTTGATTTTCTCAATCATCCTCCAGAATAAATAGGAGTGGAATACCATTTCCCGCTGCCAGCCCAGGCAAGTAAGACTATCCTGGAAGGTGGGAAGCAGCCCTTAAAGCTTAAAGATCCACACAACCGCATTCTTTACTGAGTAAATTCCTTGTTCTTAAGCCAGTTCCTATCTGCAATCTTTCTGCACTATGGAAACTAAGTGAAAAAAATGTCAGATGCTAAAAAAAAGTTGTATTTCTTTCCATCTCAATCCCCAACCCAATTTGAATTTTGGATTATTTGAAAATATCAGGTGTGTGCAACATTTCAATTTAAGAAAATTTATATTGTATTACTTTAGGGCAGGTTGCCTGCATTATTACCTTGTTGGGTTGTTTGAACATCCTTCCTGGGCTTCCCTCTGCCCGTAGGGATGAGGAGAACAGGGCACAGAAGTACCTGGTGCCTCAAGCAGTCAGAGTCAAGAATTGGTATATGAGAAAAGTGCAAGCGTACCGTAAGCAGAGATTTTGCACCGAACACAAGAAATTGGTGCTACAGGGATGATGTGCATTAGTTAATTTGCATTAACACCCAAACATGTAAAAACAATTCCAATCTCTTGTAGTATGTGATGTTTAGAAAGTAGAAAAGTGGGCTCTAATATTTAATATTTAAGAAGATAATAGAAACATAAGGGAAAAAAATGAATCCATAACAAAAAATACTCTTGAGTAAAACAAAACTGCTATGATTGTCATGATTAAAGATTCAAAACCGTTGAATCTTGGGGGAAAAAATCATCCCCATATTACAATTAATATTTAAACATATATACTAAGGTTTTTTTTTTAAATAGTATATTTAAATTACATAAAAATCAAGACAATCAAAGCTGAGAGATTGGTTCTGTGCTGTGCTGCCAGCTTTTCCGAAGGAAGTGGTGGTACTCCTGCCTTGAAGCAGATGATAGCACACCCTCTCCTCAACTGGTCATCCTAGGACAGTGGTGGCAGCACTCAGAGCCCTCTCTGTGGGCACACACGCCATCGCCCCAGTCCTAGGCCTTCAGCTGGGTTTTATAAAACCTTTTCGCTTTAGGCCTCCCCCGCCGTGTGCAAAAGAAAAGGTTCAATCAATCAGTCAATTTCAACTTCTCACGGGAAAAAAAGATCTTGCAAAGTTGGAATTGATTGATTGAACTTTTTAGTCCCACCTAGTCTGCCATTACCACCGCAGCCATGCCCACCCAATGGGCCATACCCAGCCAATTGGCCACACCTAGCCAATTGGCCACACCCAGCCAATGGGCCATGCCCACCCGGCACCTGACGATGCATAAGTGGGTTTTGGGTTGCAATTTGGGCACTCGGTCTCTAAAAGGTTCGCCATCACTGTCCTAGGACCCAGCCATTTTCAACAGCCAGGGACCAGTCTCCACCTTCTCTTTACGAAGGAGATGATTGAAAAGATGGCTGGTCTGCAAGTAGGTATCTTTCTGAGCCAGCTCCATGGGTTCAGGATTGCTTAAGACAACCGCTTAAGTGTGAACCCGCAGTGTGGGGCAGGTGCCAAAAAAGCCCAATGCAGTCCTAGGCTGCATTAACAGAGGAATAGCATCAAGATCACATGATGTGTTAGTGGCACTTTATACTGTGCTGGTGAGATCACGCCTAGAATACTGCATTCAGTTCTGTTCACCATGATGACAGAAAGAAAAAAAATTAAGACACTAGAAAGAACATTTTTGGTGTTCTTTTGCAGAAATAAACACCAAAGATGATTAAGGGACTTGGAAGCTAAAGTGTATGATTAATGGTTGTGGGAACTGGGTATGTCTAGTCTAATGAAGAGAAGGACTAGGGGTAACATCAGATTGCAGTCTTCCAATATTTGAGGGGTTGTCACAGAGAAGAGGGGTCAGCCTATTCTCCAAAGCACCTAAGGGCAGGACAAGAAGTAACAGATGGAAGATCATTAAAGAGGGATCCAACCTGGAACTAAAGAGAAATTTCCTGAGAGTGAGATCAGTTAGTCAGTGAAATGGCTCACCTCCAGAAGTTGTGGGTGTTCCATCACTGGAAGCTTTAAAGAAGAGATTGGACAGCCATTTGTCCGGAACACTATAGTATCTCTTGTTTGAGCAGAGGGTTGTATTAGAAAATCTCCAAGGTCACTTCCAATTCTGTTATTTTGTACTCTGTATTCTGCTATGTAGGACCCTCCTGTGTGGGATGCTGCAGGGTTCTAGTCTCTCCCCCATTTTTCAACAACTACTTGAAACCACTAACGAGGTCATCCACCAGCCTGGGCTTTGGCATTGTCAGTACACTGATGGTACTCAATTATATCTCTTGACCTGGGGCCAGCTAAGTGAGGCTGTTGAGGCTCTGTCCCCGTGTCTGGAGAAAGTATGGTTTTGGTTGGAGAGTTGCCATCTCTGGCTCAATCATAAGAAGGCTGAGCTGCTGTGGATGTTTGGGCATCGAGATTGGGGATGTTTCAACTTTGACCTTGGATATATGGTTACATTTCACCCTTCAGGAGTGGTACAAAATCTGGGTGCATTCCTGGACTCACAACTCCTGCTTGATGAGCAAATGACAGCTACGTATAGCCAAGAAGGCCTGTGCACAATTTCATCACGTTTGTTATTTGCACATTTCCTAGAGCAGGGGTCCTTTCAACAGTCACTCATGCTCTAGTCACCTCATGGCTTGTCTACTGTAATGGGTTGCCCTTGAAGATTATCTGAAAGCTTCAGCTGATCTAGAATGGAGTGGCATAGCAATGACGTGCAAACCTTTGTATGACCATGTAACACTTCTTGCCAACTTGCTTCTGGGTGCAATTCAAGGTGTCGGTTATTATCTGTAGACCCCTCTCTGGCATAGGCCCTGGTTACTTGAGGAACCATCTGTCTTCCATAGTATCTGCCCGGCCAATTTAAAAGGGTTAGTACACTCCAGATTCCTCTGATTAAGCAATGTCATCCATCAGGACACCAGAAACATGCCTTTCTCTGAAACAGTGCCTGCCCAAAATTCTCACCAATTTAATATGGTTTGTGTTGTGTCCTGGGCCTGCTGAGGAAACTCAGCAGGCCCAGAAATGTTGCAAATGGTCCCGGGCAACCTAAAAGCTGCCCGGGACCAGACTGGTTGGCGCCAGTCTTGCGCGCAGGCGCAAGGTGCGAATAAAAGGGATTTATGATTGGATGTTTGGAAAATTATAAAAGGCCTGCGAGCCTGTTGGGTTACTGAGTGGTAACATGGAACGAATAAAGAAGAACTTGGTTAACAATTTGTGTGTCGCTTCAATGCCGCGAACCCCAATACTTAAAAGTTTGTTTTATGAATGAATCCTAGTAAAGTGTCCCTCCTGTTAGTTTGCCATTTTATCTTAAACAAAATGTCAGTAGTTTATCATCAATCCAGTGATCCAGGTAAGTTCTTTTCTGATATCTAAGGCTGCACCATCTGATCTACTGTATTGCCCATCCCTCTAGAATAAGATTCATCCCTCCATGTTTCCGTAATCCTATTATATCATACTTGCCTTTGTGCCTTGTGATACCCATCTCATCTAGTTTGTTATCCATACTTTGTGCATCAGTGTAGAAACATATAAGATAATGGATTGCTCTGTATTCAGGCTTCCTTTTCTTTTATGCCTCCATCTTAATATTAGTTGTTAGATTTGTAAAGGATTGAATACTTTGTTTTGCTGCGGTATTCAATTCATTACAGATAGTCCTTGTTTAAAAAATGCAATTGATTCCAGCAAAATGATCTCTAAGTGATACAGTAAGCAAACTGTGTATATGTGTGTGTGTGTGTCTGTGTGTTTGAGAGACAGAGAGAGAGAGAGAGAGAGACAGAGACAGAGAGATGCTGTGATGATTACTGATTACTACCATTTTATTTAGGTAAAGTTCTCTCAGGCAGGAACAATACAGCAATGCATGCTGTCTAGGAAATTCTGGGAGTTGAAGTCCACACATCTTAAAGCTGCTGAGGCTGGGAAACATTTCTCTAGAAGAGGATCTCCAGGTTTATCTAGACCAAGGGTGTCAAACTCGCAACGTCATGTGACGTATCGTGACGTATCTCGACTTTTTTCCCCCATTGCCGGCAATGGGGTGGGTGCGGTTTTGCTATGATGCATCCAGCCCGTGGGCTGGCAGTTTGATCTTAGACACACAAAATCCAGGACTTTACTCTGAAAGAATGGAAATGCTCATGACAAAAAAATTAAGAAGTTAAATTAATATAATTTATTGTAGATTATCCTATCCCATGGGTTCATGTCGTTATGAAATATTATAAGTGTTTCCCTTATATTGGTATAGAAATAAAACGCAAGGAGAAATTGCAAGGCCCTGACTATAACCAGGCTTACGGCCCTGGAAATAAAGAATTTGCTTTCAGCTCTTGTTTAATAATTCAGATTGACAAATCTGTCTGCATAAGATAGCAAAGTCAAGCTGACTATTTTCATGATTAACTGTTCTTGTAAGAAAAAGAGAGGCTTCTGGAAATGTGAATTATTTTCCACAGAGTTAAATTTAGTCACACAAGCAGTACTTATCACCACTGTGTGGTGGCACTGTGGTTAGGATGCAGTACTGCAGGCTAACTCACTTTTCATCCAGGAGTTCGATTCTCACTTGCTCAAGGTGGACTCAGCCTTCCATCCTTCCGAGGTCAGTAAAATGAGGACCCAGACTGTTGAGGGCAATAGGCTGACTCTGTAAACCACTTAGAGACAGCTATAAAGCACTGTGAAGCAGAAGTGCTATTCCTATTATCAGTTTTTGGCTGAACTAGAAAAGCCTAAGCAGGGTCCCACCTACTTAGTACTGATAGAAAAATCACCAGAAAATGCCTGAGCTGCAGGGAAAATACAAACAAATACAGAAATAGGCAATATCCCTTTTCTTTTTCTTTTACAAATTTTATTAAATGTACATTTTAAAAACAAAAATGGACATGATTCAACTTCCCTGGCTTCAACAGTGCTATTAGTATTACCTTATGTTACAGAAAGAAAAACAGAAACTTAAAATATATTCTTTAACAGGACAGAGTATAACAAACTGTGCGTATAACATCTGTAATTTTTTTGATAAACCATCTTTCAATCGTCAACATTGAATTTACATATCTTTCAGTTGTACCCTAATATAGGTACTAATAAGAAGTCCTTACGATATCAACTAGTCAGTCGATAATCATCTCAGCGATCCTCCTTATCTCTAACCAATCATACAAATTTTTCCAAATTTCATAATACTCTGTTTCAGTTTTATTTTTCATCTCTAGAGTTAACCTGTCCATTTCGGCGCAGGATAAAATTTTATTTATTATTTGTTCCTCAGTGGGGATTTCCTTTCCTTTCCATTTTTGGGCATAGGCCAATCTTGCTGCGGTTAAAATATGCAATAGTAAGTAGAAAGATGCTTTGCTGAGTTTATCATTAATAATCCCTTTTCTTTTTTTAAAGAGACAAATGGATCATAAGAAGCCAACCTGTTCACAAGAATCCAAGTTCAATTTAAGAGAGTCTTAATTTTTTTAAATAAAACCGATGCAGCATGTTTTTCAAAAATGCCTTTGAACTCTTATTTTTTTAATCCCATGTCTCTATTAACACCATTGCTTTGTAAGTTGCATTGTCTCCCATTGTGCTTTCAGCTGCCATTCAGTGCCTGGCTACTATCTATAAAGGTCTACATGGCACAAATCCAAGTTACTTGTGGGTCTATCTCTCTCCAGTTGGTTCTGCCCATCTCATGTGATCTTACAAGTTCCAGATCCTCTCTATAAATCGGTGTCATCTGATTCAGGAAGCATTGCTTTCTCTGTCGTGGCACTTATTTTCTGGAACATCATTCCCCCTGAGATTCAGGTAGTTCCATCTTTGTTGGTTTTCCAAAATAATTTGAAGCTTGTTTTCCCTCAGGCGTTGGGACAGGGTGATTTGAAATGGAATTGATGATAGACTACTCTTGGTTCTGTTATGTTTTCTTCTGCATTGTTTTTTCCCCTGTTGCCTTTGTTTCTTCTTTTTTATCCTATGTTAACCATCCAGAGTTACCGTTGGCAAGCCATATAATAAAGAACTAATAAAGAAATAAATACAAGACAAAGGTAATGAATTTCACAGGGGATATTAAGACCCATAAAATCATAGAAGAGGAAGAAGTCATTTGGACAGCTGAATATAGCATCCCCTGACCTTCCCCCCCCACCAAAGCAAACTGAGTAGGTTGGCCTCTACTTGGCAGCTCTGATTGATTGGGTCCACTATCAAATCTTTCTCAAAATTTAATCACAATTAAACATAACTTTCTGTATTTTAAATTGAGTATTTTTATCCTCTGAAAGAATAAAAGTCTCATCTAATTCTACAGATTGAATAAGCATTCTTCTTTATTAAACTGCATGGCATAGATACTGCCCCATGTACTATGCCTAATTCTGGGCACACTTTAAGGAATCAGAGAAACTTGAACAGATTTGGAAAAGGATGTGAAAGTGTGGCACAGCCACACTTCTCTGTGCATTAATGATTCACCTGTGGAGATGGTTACCAGCATCAAATTCCTGGGTATGCAGCTAACAAGTAGTCTGACTTGGTTGCTCAACAGTGAGAAACTGGTGAAGCGGGCACAGCAGCGCCTGCATTTTCTGTGTCGCATGAGAAAAGCACATCTTCCTTCCCCTGTCCTTATCACTTTCTACAGGGGGACGATCGAGAGCATCCTGTCATACAGCATCACAGTCTGGTTTGGAAGTATCCCTGCTTCAGACAGGAAGGTGATGCAGAGAGTGGTGAGGACGGCCGAAAAGATCATTGGCCGTTCCCTCCCTCCCATCCAGGACATAGCACAGAAGCGCTGCTTGAGCAGGGTCCGTAAGATTATCTGGGACACTACACATCCTCTTCACGACCTGTTTTCCTTGTTACCTTCTGGGAGGAGGCTTTGTGGTATCCGTAGCAGAACATCCAGATTCAGCTATAGTTTCATTCATTACAGCATTAACCTTGTGAACTCTCAAGCTTCCTCCTTCCATTATATATTCAAGATGGACAGTATTTAATATTTATTTGCTACGTATATGTAGGGATGTGGTCTATACATATGTTGTTCATAGTATGTTTAGGTGTGTGTCATGTATGTGTTTCACTTTGAGAGAGGGCAACTAAATTTCATTTTTGATGTGTGCCGTTGTGCCCACAGTAAAAAAATGACAATAAAGGTTATCTTATCTTATCTTATCTTATCTTATCTTATCTTATCTTATCTTATCTTATCTTATCTTATCTTACCTTACCTTACCTTACCTTACCTTGTCTTGGCTTATCTTATCTTATCTTATCTTATCTTATCTTATCTTATCTTATCTTATCTTATCTTATCTTATCTTATCTTATCTTATCTTATCTATCTTGTCTTGTCTTGTCTTGTCTTATCTATGCCTGATTCTGGGCACACTTTAAGGAATCAGAGAAATTTGAACAGATTTGGAAAAGGATGTGAAAGCTAATTGGGGAACTAGAAACTAAGCTTTATAGAGAGTGATGGAAGGAGTAGGGATAGTTTAGCCTTGAGGAGATTTTAATTTTATTTATTTGTTACTAAGATTGCAATGCTCCTCAGTTCCAGAATGGCTCTGAGCAGGATATGATAACACTCTTCAAATACCTGAAACAATGTCACATATAAGAAGCTGAACACCTGTTCCCTGTCATTTTAGAGTTCAGGTCACAGAATAAAGGGCTCACATTACAGGAAGAGAGACTCAGACTGACGGTTAGAAAAACCTTCCTAGCAATTCAACAGTGGGATCATTCTTAGGCCATGAAGAGAGAGGAGAGGGCCTTTTGATGGTGAAAGGCAAGGAGAGGCAATCTACAGATGGTGTGGTCATTTTTAGGGGGGTGGGTGGGAAAGTTCAGTGCCTAAGCTGTTTCAAATAGGTTCTCCTTCCCCCAACACAATGTTTGGTATGGGGAAAAAATCTGACATGCTCCAGCAATGAGATATTGTGACTAGCAATTTTGAACTCTTCAGGCTGTTATTGTCATGCCTTGCCTCTTCTCTGGTCCCTGGGCAATGCTCTCCATAGTTCTTTCTCCCCAATGCCAGACTGGTACTTTCAACAGCACTTATCAAGTCTTACCTACACCTGGATTTAGCACTCTACTGAAAGATCGCTATCCTATTTTTTAAATATGATAGACCTAGATTTTAAATAAAGAGGTTCAATGGTGTCAAAAGCATTCGAAATGCGGATTTACAGGCGGCTGTTACATATAAGCTGGGTGGACAAGATCAGAAATGAGGAGGTGATAAGCCGCCTGGGAAAGCCAAGGGAAATCATCAAAACAATTAAAAAACGAAAATTAGAATATTTTGGACATGTGATGCGACACCCAGAAAAATATGGCATACTCCATTTAATCCTCCAGAGAAAGATTGAAGGCAAACGAGGTCCAGGCAGAAGAAGAACATCGTGGCTTCAAAATCTAAGGGACTGGTTTGGACAAAACTCAGCAGCACTTTTTCGTGCGGCTGCTGATAAAAACAGGATCGCCAACAGGATTGCCAACGTCCGATAACGGATATGGCACAAGAAGAAGAAGAATGGTGTCAAGAAAGTGTGAATCCTGTACTGCACAGAAAGTCAATTAAAACTGGCTCTGCCAGCTGCATCTTGCTAGCTTGGTTACCAATGGATGTATTACATGTTTTCTATTGCTTCGGTCAACCAGGAGTTGCAGGGCCATACTTTTTATTAGTTTTGTAACTTTGATCTCTCTCTGTGTGTGTTTGCGTGTGTCTGTGTGCCATCTTGTCTATTTCTATACCACTGTGTCTGTTCTGCGGGGATTGGATGCTGTTGGCCATAAGCACTTCCCACTAATCCTGCTATTTCCATGCAGTACTAACCAAGAGTGGAGTTCACCCTTTATTGATCACTCCCTCCTCTTTCCCCTTGTGGCTTCTCCACTCCCATGAGCCCAACTGATGCAAAAAGAAATTATAGCCCAACCTCCCAAAAACATAACAGTAACAGACAGACTAGAAATAAAAATTAAAATAAGCAAAAAAATGGTAAGAGAATACCTATCGGATCTTGATGAATATAAATCACTGGGACCTGATGGATTACATCCCAGAGTTCTAAAAGAGCTGGCAGATGTCATCTCAAAACCACTGTATCATGTCTTTCAAAAATCCTGGAGCACTGGGGAACTACCAGAGGACTAGAAAAGAACTGATGTGGTTCCCATCTTCAAAAGAGGGGGAAAAACCAGACTCTCAAAACTATAGACAAATCAGCCTAACATCAATACCTGGGAAGATACTGGAAAAGATAATTAAAAAACAGATCTGCAAACATCTAGAAATGAGTAAAGAATAACTAAAAGTCAGCACGGGTTTGTTAAAAACAGATCATGCCAAACCAATCTTATTTCATTCTTTGACAAAGTGACTAAATTAGTAGACCAGTGAAATGCTGTGAACACAGTATACTTAGACTTCAGCAAGGCATTTGACAAAGTAAATCACAACCTATTTCTTGGTAAGTTAGAAAAAAGTGGGATAGATAGTGTTAAGTCCTGGGAATAATGGCGCTTGAGACGAATCATCTCCAACAAGTCTTTATTGTTTGCTCCACTCTACGAACAACGACAACCCCAGAGGCGCGCAAGCCTCTATATATACTCTCCGATCCCCGGACAATTCCCACCAGTCACAAGGCAGTCCTTTCCCGCCTTGCGCATGCGCGCAAGACCGGCACCGGTCAGTCTGGTCCCAGGCAGCTTTTGCAAATGCCCGGGACTCTTGCAACTTCCCGCGCCTGCTTCTGCAGGCACGGGACACAACACCCCTCCCCCCTAGAATAAACAATGCTGCGCCCAACATGGACGCCACCTTTGGTAGAAGGGTGTGAAGGAGCCGCCGTAACGTGTCAAATCATGCAGTCTAGTAGAAACTCCTTCAGTCGACCCAGGCGACTCATAGCGATGTAGCCTTTATTTCCGCACGCTTCTGGCGTCCACCGCATCCAAAGCAATGAAGCTCAGCTGGGCCCTTGTCCTGACGATCCTTGTACCTCCTCCCAGCTTCTTGGTAACGCTTGTCCACCTTCGTGTTGATGGTTGCAGTCACTGGAGCGCTTCAAGTGGGCCGCAAAATCTTGGCCACTCCACTTGCAGATTCATCTGCTGATTCCCCAGCTCGCTGATCTCTCCGTTGAAACGTGTGTCTCCAAGCCCTGATCGAGGATCAGGGTCGTCGTTTGCAGCCGCACGCACCCTCCAGCGATTCGTACTGGCAGGATAATGCTGACTTCCACGCCGTTCGAGGATCAGGGTCGTCTTCTGCAGCCGCACGCACCCTCCAGCGATTTCGTACTGGCCGGATAATGCTGACTTCCACACTGTTTCTTTCCCGGACTTCTTTGGGTGAGTCTTCTAGCTTTTCCTAGCTGTAGAAACTGCATCCCACCTTCGTCGCCAGTGTTAAGTCCTGGGAATAATGGCGCTTGAGACGAATCATCTCCAACAAGTCTTTATTGTTTGCTCCACTCTACGAACAACGACAACCCCAGAGGCGTGCAAGCCTCTATATATACTCTCCGATCCCCGGACAATTCCCACCAGTCACAAGGCAGTTCTTTCCCGCCTTGCGCATGCGCGCAAGACCGGCGCCGGTCAGTCTGGTCCCGGGCAGCTTTTGCAAATGCCCGGGACTCTTGCAACTTCCCGTGCCTGCTTCTGCAGGCACGGGACACAACAGATAGCATCACCATCAGATGGATTTGTAACTGGCTGACAAACTGTACTCAGTGAGTATTCCTTAATAGTACTATGTCTAGTCCTATGGAGGGAAGTAAGCATTGGGGTGCCACAAGATTCTGTCTTATGCCCTGTACTCTTCAATACCTTCAAAAATGACTTAGATGAGGGAATAGAAGGAGAACTTGTCAAATTTGCAGATGATACCAAGCTGGCAGGAATAGCCAACACCTTAGATAATAGGCTCAAGATCCAGATGGATCTTGACAGACTTGAACACTAGGCCCTAACTAACAAAATGAAATATAGAGAAAAGTACAGTCTTAAACTTAGGCAACCCCCCCCAAAAAAGTACAGATATAGATTGGATGAAACCAGGCTTCATAGCAGTAACTCTGAGAGGGATCTTGGAGTCTTAGTGGACAATCAATTAAATATGAGCCAATAATGTGCAGCAGCAGCCAAAAAAGCCAATGCAATCCTAAGTTACATTAACAGAGGGATTCAATCAAGATCACGTGAAGTACTAATACCCTCTATAAAGCCTCAGTAAGACCACACCTAGAATACTGCAACCAATTTTGGTCACCACACTGTAAAAAAGATGTTGAGACTCTAGAAAAAGTGCAGAGAAGAGCAACAAAGATGATTAGGGGACTGGAGGCTAAAACACATGAAGAATGGCTACAGGAATTGGGCATGGCTAGTCTAGTGAAGAGAAGGACCAGGGGAGACATGATAGCAGTGTTCCAATATTTGAAAGGCTGTCACAGAGAGGAGGGGATCAACCTATTTTCCAAAGCACCTGAAGGCCAGACAAGGAATAATGGATGGAAACTGATCAAGGAGAGATTCAACCTAGAAATAAGAAGAAATCTTCTGACAGTGAGAACAATCAACCAATGGAACAGTTTGCCTTCAGAGGTTATGGGAGCTTCATCACTGGAAGCTTTCAAGGCTGGACTGCAATCTGTCAAAAATGGTGTAGCATCTTCTGCTTGGGCGGTGGGTTGGACTTAGATAACCTACAGGGTCCCTTCCAACTCTGTTATTCTATTCCAAATTACAGGCACGTAGGAAGGCCGTAGAGTAAAATGTGAGGTCGGACATCCAAGCAGAAACACTGAGAACCTATGGTGAACCTATGGTTTCACTCATGTTTCTCCCTGCTTGCAACCTGTCAGCTGGGAGATTTTTGGACCGACTTTTTATGGTATTTCAAAAAAGTGCTAAGCCCGTGTTCAGAAATATCCTCATTCACAGGTCACTGCATGGAGCATTTCTGTGCTTAAAACCTGTTAGTCAGGCAACTTGACAGATGGCTAAATCTGTCATCCAAAATACCCACCTAAACTCATCCAGTCCTGCTCTGCCACACATTAAAGTGGTCGTTTTCCTCAGTAGCAGGTGACACTCAGTGAAAGGGGAAATGAAGCTGGATTAAAATGGAAGGAGAGCATCGAGAAAAATCAGGAGCAAGAACCTCTCTCACCACAGGGATTCAATTCCATTAGTGACACATTTTTTTAAATAGACTGTACTTGCGTAAACCTGTGTTACGATAAAATGGATGTGTGAAACCCACTTTATTTCTGCAGCAATGCTGTGACGGGCAGATAGCGGAGATGTGTGAATATGGAAGGTAGCCAAGGTGGAGAACTCCATCAATTGCTTTGACCAAGAACACATGCAGAGAAGCAGCATAAGCACATGGGCAGGATAGGCAAATTTCCTGCTGGTATATTTTCTGCCATTTCAAGAATGAGTAGAGCTTAGAGCTTTCAACTCCATAGTGGACAAAGGTTATTGCAAGACCTCAAAAGAGCCTACTACACCTATGAGTTGTTTTTGGGTTTTTTTTGTTTTTGTTTTTTAAAAAAGAGATGACAGGAGATTTTGCAAAGGAAATTGTAATGTATTGAGGTAAAGTATTTGGAATTGTTGAAAAAACAGTCATAAGACTGTGTCAGTTAAGAGCCAGACTTGCTATCTACATGCTAATTATCTTGTGTTAAAGGTCCTTGATTATAAACTTAGGATAACCGACGGTGGATCAACAACTCACATATTTATTCCCACCTCGACATCAATAGGACTGAAGACAAAATTTGGACGTTATTTCTCGACAAACAAGTAGATGACGGAGCACCTACGGAGTGGCTTGTGGTTTGTATTGTCTTTATTACACACAAAAACTTATAAAACCCTTCCTAACAGGGATTGAGGGTAAAGATTAATTCATTAACTTTTCCATATAGCAAAACTGTTAGAAGGCAGTTGATAAAGCAATTAAAAATATTGATATAGAATTTCTAAGAATGAAAGAACGGGAAACCTGGAAACCTGCAGATTTATTTATCTCCGACAATCTCTCTTCAAGATGCTATGATGGGCTTTGGTAGTTTGCAAGAGCCATCAGTCACTGAATCCAGGGCTCCTTGCTTTGTTTTAAAGCCACAAACTTTCTCTCATTTTTCCTTTAAGGCACTACTTTGAAATAACAGATCAGGAGAGGAACTTTGATTAGAGCAGAAGTAATAATGAATGGGTTCGTGTCCACATTGCATCCTGGAGTAAATGGAAATCTCTTCAGAATTAATCTAATCTGCCTTGGAATTCAGGCTCTGACACAGTCCTAATTTCCATTATTATTGTTATTTCAAGTTCTTAGGCATCTTCCATGACCACTGTATTCCTATGGCTGCTTCTTTTTTTTTTCTTTTTTTTAAAAAAAGACAAACCAACAATAATACAGAAAGTAAAAGCAATATGAAAGGGTTACCATTTCAAAATACTCCTCATATTTTCAGTTAAATAAGACAAGACAGATAAGATAACCTTTATTGTCATTTTTTTTTTTACTGTGGGCACAACGGCACACATCAAAAATGAAATTTAGTTGCCCGCTCTCAAAGTGCATGACATGACATACATGACACACACCTAAACATACTATGTACAACATATGTATAGATCCACACCCCTACATATACATAACAAATAAATATTAAATACTGTCCATCTTGAACATATAACGGAAGGAGGAAGCTTGACAGTTCACAAGGTTAATGCTGTATGGAATGAAACTATGGCTGAATCTGGATGTTCTGCTATGGATACCATGAAGCCTCCTCCCAGAAGGTAACAAGGAAAACAGGTCATGAAGAGGATGTGTAGTGTCCCAGATAATCTTACGGACCCTGCTCAAGCAACGCTTCTGTGCTATGTCCTGGATGGGAGGGAGGGAACGGCCAATGATCTTTTCGGCCGTCCTCACCACTCTCTGCACCGCCTTCCTGTCTGAAGCAGTGATGCTTCCAAACCAGACTGTGATGCTGTACGACACGATGCTCTCGATCGTCCCCCTGTAGAAAGTGGTCAGGACAGGAGAAGGAAGATGTGCTTTTCTCATGCGATGATGCAGAAAATGCAGGCGCTGCTGTGCCCGCTTCGCCAGTTTCTTTTTATGTTGATATTTAAGTGATAGACACATTTTTTCACGTGGAGGGGAAGACAACTTTGGCATGGCGACTAATAATACTACCTTTTTAAATGGCATTCACAATTCCAAAATCGCCTGATTTCAGCCCCAGAGTGAAACAGGGACAAAATAAAGAGGATACTTTACACAAGGAAAAGACCCATTACGGATCTGATCTCATGGATCATCTCTCTGAATATCCACAAATGCCTTACACTGAGTGCTATACCTATACAGACTGTCCAAAGTAAAATAGATCTGTTTTAAAACATGTGAAAACTTGTTTTCTGTCTTTCAGGATCCATGGAACTCCATGACAAGTCCCCCCAGTTTGGCCTCAGCCCCATTTCTGAAACCATCAAAGACAAAGGAATTTTTTTCTTTATGAAACCCCAAACTAAGTATTGTATACATCACTACCAATAATGCGTATTTATCTCTGTTGAGCAATACATACAGTAAACAGCGTGAGCTTATAGGGCTAGCCCTTTGAGGTCTGAACTTATAGCGTCCTTTTTACAAAGGGAGAGGGATGATCCTTGCACACCCATGTGTGCACTTGTGTGTGTGTGTGTATGTCTATATGTACATCATTCAAATACTTCTTGTTGGTACTAGAGGATATATGGGAGCTGTGTGTGGGTGTATGTGTGTGAATGCTATTTAAATAAAAAAGAAAGGAAGTGAATCAGGGTCGTTTCCATTTTAATTGTAAAACAGATAAGCACTAAACACTTTGAAAAAGTAAATGACTTGAGAATAATTACTATCTATTACTCGGCTTCCCAGGGGTGCAGTTGGAGGAGCCCAGATGGCTACAAAAATGGGATTTAGCAGAAAATTGAAGACATTATTCACCGTAACACATTATCAATTACCTGCATATCAATTACAATAACCTTACATTAAAAGAAGGGCCAGGAGACTCACCAGCCAGAATAGTAATTGAACTGCCCCTGTGTCTAAAGGGGAGGGTAAAGGGGAATTCAGATGCCCACGTTGCTGGCACGGCTGGAGCTGGAGCAATGAAGCCTCCTCGCCCCTCCCCTTCTTCTCCCCTATTTCCCCACTATGAGTTTTTCTCTGTCCTGTTTGTTTTAATTGCTTCCAAGGGCAGCTGATGTGGCTCCTTCTAAGGAAATTCTGCTTGGCTTGTGGTTTAAAAAGTTCAGGGATTGTGTTGTTGTTGCTGCTGGGTTTGTCTACTTTCCCTCTTGGGTTTTAATGGGGTCTGACTGCCCTGAGCATTCCCTTTAATATGCAGGAAGAGTGGGGGGCTCACCTTGGTGCTGGCAACACGGGTAGAAGGTGGGGTCTAGTAGGAATCGCTTTGGTGCAGAAGAGAGATGCTTGGTGAAAGACAGGTCTGCACCCTTCACAAGAGCTGGAAGCAAAGGCTGCCTTCTCAGAATGATCAGTGCCTGCTTAGGCTAAAACATGTAAGGAAGGGTTGCTGGAATTGGGTATGTCTAGTTTAATGAAGAGAAGGACGAGGGGGGACATGATAGCAGTGCTCCAATATCTCAGGGGCTGCCACAAAGAAGAGGGAGTCAAGCTATTCTCCAAGGTGCCTGAAGGCAAGACAAGAAGCAACGGATGGAAACTAATCAAGGAGAGAAGCAACCTAGAACTAAGGAGAAACTTCCTGACAGTTAGAACAATTAACCAGTGGAACAACCTGCCTCCAGAAGCGGTGAATGCTCCAACACGGGAAGTTTTTAAGAAGAGACTGGATAGCCATTTGTCTGAAATGGTATAGGGTTTCCTGTCTAAGCAGGGGGTTGGACTTGATGACCTCCAAGGTCCCTTCCAACTTTATTATTATTATTATTATTATTATTATTATTATTATTATTATCATCATCATCATCATCATCATCATCATCATCATCATCATCATCATCATCATCATCATCATCATCATCATCATCATCTTGCTCTTTCCATAGTGACATAATGGGAATATTCTTCGCAGTTCATTGTGACATGGAAATGACGTTATTCTCCGTTGTAGAAAAGGGTGGTTTATAATTCTCGCAAATTATAAGGTCTCAAAATAATCACTGGGTTGAAAAAGTTGTAGTCCAATGTTCGCCATTTCGGGAGCTGCATTATCAAGTTTGAAGTCCCAACTTTCAGGTAAAAACAGTAATTCTCTAGCTTTCGTAGAGCAGGAAAATGCACAGCAGGAAACCAGCCATTGTATCCACATGTTTTCTGTACCAACAACTGTGTAAAACAAGCCAATTGCATGGAAGAATAAACGGAGGCAAGATCCTGAGTGCAAGGCTCTGTGTGTGCAGGTGTGTGTGTGTGTGTGTGTGTGTATCACAGCAGCAAGAAATTCATTGAATCAGTTTCAGTTCAGCAAAAAAATTGCAAAGAAAACTGAACTTAGGAAAGAAGCTAAGACACTGAATATTTATTAAAAAAATAAACTTCTTTAGGCTCATATGTTCACACAACACAAACACATTGCAGAATGAATTAAAAAGTTATAATTATAATATAAAGTGAGGGACACAGAATACGCAATTCTTTAGATCCACATAGGGATCAGAATCTGGAAGCAAGACAGATTTCAAAAAATAAACTCACAGTGTGGGGTCCTTGGTGCCCTGAGTTAGTTTTTTTTCCTTGCAGATGTTTTATTACCAGACTAGGTAACATCATCAGAGCACTGATGACCCGAGAACCCCACAGTTCAACCTTGAGCTACAAATATTCTCTTCTATTGATAAACTTACAGTACATGGAAGGATATAGTGAATGAAGTTGATATAGATTAATTTCATTTTTTGTTTAGTCTCCTATGTCTTTTCTTTATTACTTCTTACTCCTTCTTACTCCTTATTTCTTACTCCTTCTCCTTACATTCCTTCTGAAAGTATGTTGGACATTTCCTGCAAACAGGCAAATAATATTGGGAACATTTTATCTCCACTGGTAAGAGAGGGGTAGAGTAAGTGTAATTTGGACTCTTGGTAAGGAGTGAAGCTAAGTGTAATTCACCAAGATTAGGGCAGGTGGTGCTTTGCAGGAATAACAAAAGATGACCCATGTAGGAGATTTTTTTTTCAGAAGATGGTGTTGATATTATTGTCCCCAAACATGCAGGTGTAGTGTGAAATAGCTGTTATGATACTGGATTAAGAACATCAAGGCTTAGGTCAAGCCCACCCTCACTACAGAAGCCAGTCAATGTAGCTCAGTGCAAATAAGTAAATGTTAAATGGCTGAAGTGTTTAGATTTAGAGATGGTGTAGGGCTGTGGTGGCGAACCTATGGCACGTGTGCCACGAGTGGCACGCAGAGCCCTCTGTGTGGGCACACGCACCGTCGCCCCAGTCCTAGGCCTTCAGCTGGGTTTTATAAAATCTTTTCACTTTAGGCCTCCGCCGCCGTATGCAAAAAAAAAAAAGGTTCAATCAATCAATCAATTTCAACTTCTCACAGGAAAAAAAAAGATTTCACAAAGTTGGAATTGATTGATTGAACTTTTAAGTCCCACCCAGCCTGCCGTTACCACCACAGCCATGGCAGTGGGCTTGGCTGGGATACAGGGCTTGACATCACCAGTTTTGGTCACCATGATGTAAAAAAGATGTTGAGACTTTAGAAAGAGTACAGAGAAGAGCAACAAAGATGATTAGGGGACTGGAGGCTAAAACATATGAGGAACGGTTGCTGGAATTGGGTATGTCTAGTTTAATGAAGAGAAGGATGAGGGGGGGACATGATAGCAGTGTTCCAATATCTCAGGGGCTGCCACAAAGAAGAGGGAGTCAAGCTATTTTCCAAAGCGCCTGAAGGCAGAACAAGAAGCAACGGATGGAAAGTAATCAAGGAGAGAAGCAACCTAGAACTAAGGAGAAACTTCCTGACAGTTAGAACAATTAACCAGTGGAACAACCTGCCTCCAGAAGCGGTGAATGCTCCAACACTGGAAGTTTTTAAGAAGAGACTGGACAGCCATTTGTCTGAAATGGTGTAGGGTTCCTGCCTGAGCAGGGTGTTGGACTCGATGACCTCCAAGGTCCCTTCCAACTTTATTATTATTATTATTATTATTATTATTATTATTATTATTATTATTATTATTATTATTATTATTATTATTATTATTATTATTATTATTATTATTATTATTATTATCACAGTTGGCTGGGGGATGAGTGAAGCAGCATGGGCTTCCGCAGTCCGGCTAGAACTCCGGCGAGGGGGGGGAAGAGATGGGTAGTTCCTGTCATTCTCCCCCCATGGCACCCACCTCCTGGGCAACAGGGATCATACCCTTTACCTCTAGCCTACCAAACTTCAGCTGTGTGAGCGAGGGGCTGTGGAATGCAGACTGAAATCTCCACTCTCCAGAATCGTCCCATCCCATTGACCCCTTTCCTTTCTTGTTATCCAGAGACGAAGAACCCTGGGAGGGCAGCAATAAGAGCTCCTCTCCAGTGGTTACAGGAGTGCTCCTGCACTGAGGGGTAGCCTCACCTTGAAAGAGGTCCGCTAGGGCTGTAGCTCCTTCCTGCGGTACCAGCTTCCCAGATTGAATCAACCTGGTCTTCGGCCGAACCCCTGCAAGTGATGCCTCCTTGGTGACTGGAGCGCCAGCCTGCGCTCTGATAGCCTGAGTCCCATTGCGGCTAGCAGTAGTTTCACTTTTCTCCTCCATTTTGAATCTTCATCAAGTCTTTACCACTCTCCCAAAAGTGAGTGGGTAGGAGGTCAGGGCCCAGCACCCCAAGAAAATGAAGTTTTATGAAACTTGGTTTAGTGTCATGGTTCTGACAGATAGAGATGAATAAAGCAGAACTCTGAGGCTTGCAAATTCCTCAAAGAACATGTTTATTAGTTACAAAGTATCACCACGTCAAAAGTGAAACCAAGTTTGGATACACAAGCATCAATTCCCCAATACAAAGTTAAATGTCCCACCCACAAAAGCTATGTAAGCAACTACGTTCCCAAACATGAATATTTGGTGGGCTTTTTATGAAATGCCCAGTCTCTATTCTCGGGAGCAGCAACCTTGGTTCCCATGGGACAAAAGATTATTTTGACTAGCAAAGCACCTGGACAACGTCCCTCCCTCCGTTCTATGTGGCAACTGAAAAATGAGAAGGAAAATGGCTGCAGCCATGCTCATTTGTAAAGTTGATAGTCAGCCCTCTCAAAAAGAATGAGTCTCCTGTAGAAATGCAGATGTGATAATCCTTTCAGAAAGGATGGAGCCAGGAAGCTAGAAGCTGATGAGATTAGGAAGACAAAGACCCCTAAAATCTACATGCCTCATGCAAACTCTAAAAGACATGACCTTTAGGATATAATAGGATTAACCCACCAATACAAAAAAAAAAGACACACTCAAAAGCTCAGGTCAAAGTTCATGTCACAGGAACAGGAACCAACCTCAAAACCACTTCCAGCTACATGTGGTCAGCTTTCCCAGAGCCACCTTTCTGTCTGGCTCTGCTCTTCAATAAACCACAACCTTCTTTCTAAAGCAGTCTACATTTTGTTTATTCCCAGCTTGGACTGGACCCAGATGAAGATTTTTCTTTCCACACAGCCTTGGAGGGTTGCCCCTAGTCCCAAAGAACTCCAAAGGCTATCATCAAATTATATATTTCAAGGATCTAGATGCATTTTTACGTAGTATATCTGCAAGCATATTTCTTGCTGAACTTTCTTTTGGCTTCCATTCTGGAAGAGCAAATAATTTCCCAAAGATTAAAAAGGTTTATGTAAATCAGATCTCTACTTTCATAAGTGCATATTCCATGATGTACAGTAATGAATGATATACATGAATTTCTTTGCACAATTGATCATGGAGGCTGACAATGGCGTGTGTGATCTGGTTTTGTATATTTAACACTTAAGCACTGTATGAATGAGACTGTGGGCTGATCCTGTAGCACTATTACCACTGCTGATCCAGTAACTTTGAGAGATATTTTATGTCCAGAATTCATCAAATTCTATGCCAGCAACAAAAAAAATGATAGTATTTGGTTCCTTTTTTGCAGTCTGCAGAGGTTCATCCTTTTCTACATTTCCTGCATGAGGTGTTGTAAGATTTGTAAGAATAATGCAGGATCTACTACTCTTGAAGTATGCAATGGCCAATTGTTTCTCAACCCCTAACGTTGGCTGTATCCCTAAGGGACTATGGGAATAAGAGTCAGCAAGAAAGTGTTTAAATTACTGTCATGAAGTGGTTTGTGGTCCTTCTTCCCTAATACTTTACAAAAAAGGCCTAGAGAAAAGGCATGAACCTGGGGGGCTGTTGAGGTGGAAACGGCTTCAAATGGTGCAAGCTGGGGGTTGTTGAGGTGGAAACGGCTTCAAATGGTGCCAAGGGATTTCAGAATGGCTCACGATGCAAATATGTTTAAAAGTAGTGACTTGCCTCCTTGGGAAAAGGAGTTTCAAATTGAAATCTAATGATAACAAATGATTGTTAATGAGTTGTCTAAACATAATAGATGGAAAGAATTAAAAGCCCAGAATAAACAGGGTTTCATTAAAGCACAATAAAGAAACAACCCGCGTTTCATATCTCAGAATAAATGGCCCCTTGCGCTGCTCGTAGGAGTGAAGGGAAGGCATCTGGGGGGGAAAGGGAACTGAGGCTGGCCTTGCAGAGAAGATTGGAGACAGGGCATTCAGATCATAAGTGCCAGATATCAGAGTAGGCAAAGATGCACTACACATTCTCTTCATGACCTGTTTTCGTGGTATCCGTAGCAGAACATCCAGATTCAGCCATAGTTTCATTCCATACAGCATTAACCTTGTGAACTCTCAAGCCTCCTCCTTCTGTTATATATTCAAGATGGACAGTATTTAATATTTATTTGCTACGTATATGTAGGGGTGTGGGTCTATGCCTATGTTGTTCCTAGTATGTTTAGGTGTGTGTCATGTATGTGTTTCACTTTCAGAGCAGGCAACTAAATTTCATTTTTGATGTGTGCTGTTGTGCCCACAGTAAAAAAAAATGACAATAAAGGTTATCTTATCTTATCTTATCTTATCTTATCTTATCTTATCTTATCTTATCTTATCTTATCTTATCTTATCTTATCTTATCTTATCTTATCTTATCTTATCTCATCTCATCTCATCTCATCTCATCTCATCTCATCTTATCTTATCTTATCTTATCTTATCTTATCTTATCTTATCTTGGCTTATCTTATCTTATCTTATCTTGGCTTAGCTTAGCTTAGCTTAGCTTAGCTTAGCTTAGTTTAGCTTAGCTAATAATAATAATAATAATAATAATAATAATAATAATAATAATAATAATAATAATAATAGTAATAATAATAATAATAATAATAATAATAATAATAATAATAATAATAATAATAATAATAATAATAATAATAATAATAATAATAATAATAATAATAATAAAGTTGGAAGGGACCTTGGAGGACATCGAGTCCAACCCCCTGCTCAGGCAGGAACCCTACACCATTTCAGACAAATAGCTGTCCAGTCTCTTCTTAAAAACTTCCAGTGTTGGAGCATTCACCGCTTCTGGAGGCAGGTTGTTCCATTGGTTAATTGTTCTAACTGTCAGGAAGTTTCTCCTTAGTTCTAGGTTGCTTCTCTCCTTGATCAGTTTCCATCCCTTGCTTCTTGTCCTGCCTTCAGGCGCCTTGGAGAATTGCTTGACTCCCTCTTCTTTGTGGCAGCCCCTGAGATATTGGAACATTGCTATCATGTCCCCCCTCGTCCTTCTCTTCGTTAAACTAGACATACCCAATTCCAGCAGCCTTTCCTTATATGCTTTAGCCTCCAGTCCCCTAATCATCTTTGTTGCTCTTCTCTGTACTCTTTCTAGAGTCTTAGCATTTGTATCTTAATACAAAGACTCCCTGCATTTCTTGTAAGCTATGCAGAGTTGCATTGCTCAACATAGGCAACCACAGAAATTCTATAAACAAACAAATAAGTAAGTAAATCACCTCAACTGGTGTTCATCCTGAATCAGAACAGGAAAAGTCTTCTGTGTACATCAGGAGATGCCACACAGAAACATTTGTTCTCTTTCCAATCTGCTCAGTCTGAAATAGTTGGGCAAGTGTAACAGTACTTCCTTACTTCCAGCTTTCAATTGTTTTGAAGTTGCACTTTTTAAAAAGAAAGAAAAAAACCCGAACAACCCTGAGTTCTGCCACGTGGTTTGCCATCTTTACAAACAGAACTAGTTAGCTTTCCCTCGTCTGCAGTTTTCTGACACCCAGCAAAATAACTGGATGGGATTCAGAACAGATATGTAAAGTGTAACGTCAATTGAAAGATTCGTTCACAGTCATAACAGATACCGGGAAAATTGTTTTTCCAAAAACCTTCAAACGGAAGTGAGTTGCTCAGACGTGTATTTTATGCAGACCAGAAAACTGGAGATTTCATCTGTATGTGTTTGTGTGTTTATTCCCCCTCCCTCTTGGTAAGCTAAAGGCAGCAGGAAATCAGTTACTACTTGTGGCATATTCATTGTCCTTTTGCATCTGGCAGGTCTTGTGTTTCAAAAGTCCGCAAATCTATTTAATGAGAGGGATCAGGGGACAAAAGAAATATGAATATGAAAAAGAAATGTCTCCTTCACCATGTTTAATTCTTCTAAATTCTTCTATTGTCTGTCTCCTGCTTCAGTCACAATTAACAGTCTGCGCTAGGGTGTGCTGCAGTTGTTTATATCTGTGTTAGGCTGAATTACGAATAGGTTATTCTACCCAGTGTTTCTTATGTTTAAAACAAATTTTCTCTCCTGTTTGCCAGTGTTAGTGTATATGAACATGATGCAGTTTAATGACTCAAGAAGATGGGCAATTACACTCTCCCTTCCTCGTGCTTGATTCCTACCGTGGTGGAAAAGAATTGTTCACATAGTTTTTGGAGTTGGTGGTTTTGTCCAATAAATCACTGTGGAATTTAAGGATCTGAAAGACTGTACTGAACTTGGCCTATGTGAATTGAGCCCAGTAAGGACAGCAGCTTAATCTTGTCTTGTAAAACTGCAGAACCCATGACCAAAGAGTTAATTTCCAGCTTTCTTTCTCTTCCTTTTCTCTCTTTCTTCTATTTTTGCAGCATGACAGAAAGGCAAGATGAGAGCTGATCCATCACTGTCAAGAGCTTTCAGCAATATCAGCATTTAGGAGGAGGGTGCTAGGGCCCTGCCCATTAGCGGCTTTTCCAAACAGCAAATGCACTGCAAGCAACTCTCTCCTCCTGAGTAACATCTTGGCAAACTATGGAGGCAGCACCTAAATCCCTTTGGAATTCAAGTTTCCAAAAATTTTGGAAACAAACAAACAAACAAACAAATAAATAAATTTCCAAATGTTTAGCAATATTGTATCCAACTGGCTTTATTTTATTACTCCATCCAATACAGGTTATCACTCCATTGGTGATAAACAAGAAACCATCCTGCATACTGAACAGCCTTCTTCAAAATGAAAAAGGTCTTCTGCAGTCACGACATAAGCCTAAGACTGAAAATCAGGCTTGTCAGATGCTAGATTTTTTTCTATCCTGCTCTGTGGAGTAGAGAGTTGGTCCCTGACAGAAGGCCACCTGAAGAGACTAGAAGCCTTTGAAATGTGGATTTACAGGCGGCTGTTACGTATAAGCTGGGTTGACAAGATCAGAAATGAGGAGGTGATAAGCCGCCTGGGAAAGCCAAGGGAAATCATCAAAACCATTAAAAATGAAAATTAGAATAATTCGGACATATGATGCGACACCCAGAAAAATACGACATACTTCATTGAATCCTCCAGGGAAAGATTGAAGGCAAACGAGGTCCAGGCAGAAGAAGAACATCATGGCTTCAAAATCTAAGGGACTGGTTTGGACAAAACTCAGCAGCACTTTTTCATGCGGCTGCTGATAAAAATAGGATCGCCAACATGATCGCCAACGTCCGATAACGGATATGGCACAACAAGAAGAAGATACTGAATTCTAAAATGAAAGTTCAACTGAACAGAGGAAAGGCAAGAAAAAAAGAGAAGGGGAAAAGAGAAAAGCATGTCAAGGAAGGAAAGAAACCATGGGCATATTGTTGCTGACCCCTGAGTCATAATGACCCCGTTATATCTGACATTTGTTGTCATTGACTTTGTTGAGGCTGTTTCAGAGGACAAACAAGGAATCTAGGTTCTGGCCCCAGAGACCGAGTTCCCTGAGCAACTGAAGTGTTTGTGGTTCCTCAGAGTGACATGGAGAGAACTGCTCTCATGACCTGTAAAGTGGACGCCAAGTTTGTTTAACTCTCTCTCAGGTTGACACAGCTAGTAAAAGGTAAAAGATTAACATGATCTGAAGAGACAGTTATTGTGCATGTACCAAGAGATTCTCTTCTATAATCTCCTCCCTGGCTATACTACACAGCCAGCAATGGGAAGCTATCATGAAAAGATAATCAAGCAGGTGTGTGCATGTGTGTGGGGTACTTAGAAATGAACAAGGTGATGACGAGAAGTCAGCATGGGTTTGTCAAAAACAGGTCATCCAAACAAACCTTATTGCCTTCTTTGATAAATTAGTGGACCAAGGAAATGCTGTGGATATAGTATATTCAGCAAGGCATTTGACAAAGTAGATCACAGCCTACTCCTTGATAAGATAGAGCAATGTGGGATAGATAGTACCACAACATGATGGACTCACTATTGGCTGAGCAATCACAGTCAGTGTTATAACTTTGTTTGCTTCTAGTTGTTCACAGATCTATTTTTTTGCACATGAAGTACTAGTACCGTTTTATAAAACCCTAGTAAGACTACACCTGGAATGCTGCAGCCAATTCTGGTCACTATATCACAAAAAAGATGTTGAGAGTTTGGAGAAAATTCAGAGAAGAGCAACTAAGATGATTAAAGGCCTGGAGACTAAAACATACAAAGAGTGACTGCAGGACTTGGGTTTGGCTAGTCGAAAGAAAAGAAGAAATAGGGGAGACATGATAGCAGTGTTCCAGTATTTGAGAAGCTGCCACAAAGAAGAGGGGGTCAAATTATTCTCCAAAGCACCAGAGGGCAAGACAAGAAACAATGGTTGGAAACTGACCAAAGAGAGAAGCAACCTGGAATTAAGGAGAAACTTCCTAACAATGAGGACAATTAACCAGTGGAACACCTTGCCTTCCGAAATCATGGGTGCTCCATCACTGGAGATTTTTAAGAAGAGGCTGGTCAGTCACTTGTCTGAAATGGTATAGGTCCTCCTGCTTGAGAAGGAGGCTGGACTAGAAGACCTTCAAGGTCCCTTCCAGCTCTATTCTATTCTATTCTATTCTATTCTATTCTATTCTATTCTATTCTATTCTATTCTATTCTATTCTTCATCTGCCAGCTCCTTCAGAACTCTGGTATGTAATCTGTGGTGTCCCGGTGATTTATATTCATCCAGATCGGTATTCTCTTACCATTTTCTTGCATATTTTAATTTTTGTTCCTAGTTTGTCTTTTGCAGTATTTTTTTGGAATGTTGGGCTATAATTTCTTTTTGTGTAAAGACTGATGCAAAGAATGAGTTAAGCAGCTTTGCTTTCTTCCTACTGCCTGTTACCTCCTTGGCATCTTCTCTCTTTAGTGGACCTACAGTTTCCTTGACTTTTTTCTTGTTATTGATATGTTGAAAGAAACATTTTTATTGCCCTTGATTTCTGTTGCAAGTCTTGGTTCATTCTGAGCCTTTGCTTTCTTGACTTCATCTTTGCATGTACTCCACCTGGGTCAAGTTATTGGGATGGGTTGCGGGGCTGGAAGGATGCAGGGAGAGGTCTGTGGTAGTCAGGCTGCCCCTAGTTTGCTTGGCCCTGGGTTGGGCTGCCTGGCTGCCCCCTAGAGCCGGGCTGCCTAGATTGGGGTATGTGTGTAGGCCAGGGGTTAGGCAACCTTGGCTCTTTTATGACTCGTGGACTTCAACTCCCAGAATTCCTGAGCCAGCCGTGCTGAGGGGAAAGGGAGAGGTTTCCAAGCTGAGCCATGCTGGCTCAGGAATTCTGGGAGTTGAAGTCCACGAGTCATAAAAGAGCCAAGGTTGCCTACCCCTGGTCTAGGCAATTACTGTATATACTGTGACACACTGGTCCGCTGCTTCCAAAAATCTCCCTCCTTGTCTGTTATTCAGTTGCCGGTTCGCTGCTCTCAGTTGCCCTTTTTTTTCAGCATTGGACTGTTTAGCTGTGCTCCTGAGCTGGATCTCTCGTTCTCGGTTGCTGGCTGCTTCCGACTCCACATGCAGCCATTCATCTGCTGTGCTTCTGTTTGCTGGTGTTTTCCTCCTTACCCCAATTTCTTCTTTTCCTTTATCCTTTCTATCCACCTTATCTAACTTTCTGCTTCTTTTTCCTCCCTTTCCCCCCCTCTCCTACTACCTTCCTACTTAGTTTAGTAACTTCTCTCCTCATGATCTGATACTGCTTCCTATGCTACCGCCATCTTGAAGTCTCTCTATATTATGTTAGTAAGGCCACACTTGGAATATTATGTTCAGTTCTGGTCGCCATGATACAAAAAAAGATGCTGAGGCCCTAGAAAGAGTGCAGAGAAGAGCAACTGAGGTGATAAGGGGGTCCAGAGGCTAAATTGTATGATGAGGGATCTAGGTATGTCTGTAGAGAATGCTAAGGGGATTCTCCAACTAATAGTAATCTCCCAATACTTGCTATCACAGGGAAGAGGGTGTCAATTTGTAGTCCATAGCATCTGAGGCAGGACAAGAAGTAATGAGCGGAAGCACATCAGAGGAAGGCCCAGCCTGGAAATAAAGAGGAATAAAGATCAATTGAAGTTTTCAAGAAAAGATTGGATAGCAATTTTTCCAGGAAGGTATAAGGATTCCTGCCTGAGCTAATTGAACTAGAAGATATTCAGTGTTTTCCCAGCCCTATCAGTCTATGACAGAAGACTGAAGAAAGGCAAATATTCCTATCATCATCATCATCATCATCATCATCATCATCATCATCATCATCATCATCAAGTTGGAAGGGACCTTGGAGGTCATCGAGTCCAACCCCCTGCTCAGGCAGGAAACCCTACACCATTTCGGACAAATGGCTGTCCAGTCTCTTCTTAAAAACTTCCAGTGTTAGAGCATTCACCACTTCTGGAGGCAGGTTGTTCCATTGGTTAATTGTTCTAACTGTCAGGAAGTTTCTCCTTAGTTCTAGGTTGCTTCTCTCCTTGATTAGTTTCCATCCCTTGCTTCTTGTCCTGCCTTCAGGCGCTTTGGAAAATAGCTTGACTCCCTCTTCTTTGGGGCAGCCCCTGAGATATTGGAACACTGCTATCATGTCCCCCCTCGTCCTTCTCTTCGTTAAACTAGACATACCCAGTTCCAGCAACCGTTCCCGATTTCCTTCAAAAAAGGAAAAAAACAATGACCAATCAGCAACCAGTTATTAAGCAATCAGTTTGTGATTATTAAAAAATATATATAGTGGACCTTAAATCCTAAACTAACTTTTGGCTTACTCTTCTGTGAATTCTTCTGACCATGGGTAACCTATTTTAATCACCAATCAAATGTACACTGAATCATCAATGGAGCGGTACAAACATAAGTATCTCCTTCTGAGTCACTGATCCATCTAACTGTATTCTTTAAAGTTTTTCAAAGACCATCTCCCGGAGCGCTTTGAATGAGTTGAATCTATTGGTTGAATTTAGGGTCCTAAGCATGAAAAGCATCTGAACTATTACCAAGTTACAACAACACAAACATGTCTGTAGATCAACCAGATCTATCCTTGTATGTGTGTGTGTGCGTGCGTGTGTGTGTGTGCATATAAAATGCTCTCATATTATAGCAAATCCTAACTTTCTACTTCAGCTTGTAGAAAG
This sequence comes from Protobothrops mucrosquamatus, assembly GCF_001527695.2. Classification (NCBI taxonomy): domain Eukaryota; kingdom Metazoa; phylum Chordata; class Lepidosauria; order Squamata; family Viperidae; genus Protobothrops; species Protobothrops mucrosquamatus. The sequence goes on from NW_015387227.1 coordinate 429,931, forward strand.
GCAAAACTATATGCTTTCTGCTTTTTAAACTTGATTCCCCATCTACCTTAGAAAGGAAACAAAGACATAATGAGATCAAAGACAAAATATGTGAATATTTCTGCCCTATTATAAAGAACCCCACAGCTGTGAACTGCCTAGTGCCAGCAAAATAAACCAGATGGAGTGCATCAATGGAGGCTGTCCAAGTTGTGAAGGATAGCACAGAATGTCGTCCTATAATAATGGATTGTTTTAAGATGGAGCCAATATAAACTAGGAATAGAAGTATGCCAGGGCGCAGCAAAGTGGCCCTACATGTCACAACAACATGCTACAAGCTTCTAGGTCTAGGATGATGTTCCTGGAAAAAAAAGTGGGCCTCAGGATCCAAGTATTTGGCACATTTATGAAGGATGGAAAGTGAGAGTAAAAAAGCATTTTCTATAATCTAGCAATATACCCAGAAACTGAGAAAGATGACTTTTTGTGACATACTAGCTTGGACTTCCATTATCAAGACATTAGCTAATTAATGTAAGATTACTTTTATGGGGAAATCACTTCCAGTCTGTGTTTAAGGTACATTTTGTAACACTTGCTTACAAAGTTAGGCTTGCATATCATATGAAGCCCAACTTTAATCCATTTTAATTATGGACCTGCCAGAAGCCACAACTCATTTGTTCCCAGGTTCATATAACCTGTCTGAGGCTTAATGTGAGTGCCATGGAAGTAAATTTTTCCTTTGCGTATATAGCATGTTGTTTGGAATACATATGCCCTAACCAGGCTGAACCATATTGAGTTTAACTGTGAGAGAGCTTAACTGTATAACCTCAGACTTTTTCTTGGACCTTGTTTTCAATAGGCCAGCTCAGAATATACCTAAATATCTTGGTGTGCTTTTCTTTCATGACTGATAATAATGATGTGCTAAACAATGTTTCTTGCACTTTATAAATTAATTGTAAGGAATCTTCCAACTGAAAGATAAGTACTATGGAAATAGATTTTTGTGCTGTGTTGTTTTTAACTGACCATTTCCTAGTGCAATTGTAACTTTTCTGTTCATACTGACAAAAATGGAATGGTAATTTTAATGAACTTTTAGATGACGTTTGTCTGTTTTCTATATAGTCTGGATAGACTACACATCTTTCATACTGCTTGGGGTCTGCAGTTCCAAACATGTATGTGCCCACTGATCTGTATTTCCCAGTCAAAATCTACACTTACATATACATATTTTTTGTGACACACAATCTCCATTCTTTCCTACATAGATAATACAACCAAAGAAAAATGCAGTGCTGCAGATAAGGCAACAGACTGGGAATAGAAACAGAGGGGGACAATACTGGAAAAATGACAATTGACCAACTGAAGAGGTATTAATTAAGAAAATTTTAGAATGCGCAGAAATGGATAGATTGACCTTAGAGATTAAAGAGAAAGAAAATTCGGTTTACTTTAGAACATGGAATAATTTTTATCAATGGCTAGAAGAACGAATTAGAGAGAAAGGAAGGAAGCAATTTTGAATATATATTAGTAAGAAGAATACTATGGATTGATTAATTAATACTGCCTATGATAATCAACCATACTTATTATTGTTATCAATTATCATATCTATTACTGTTATTTATATATATATGTACCCAGACAATATTCTGTTTGCCAAATATTGAAAATGTTACTGGGGGAAATCCCAGCCTCAACCCTAACCTTGATCCCAATCTTTCCTTGACCCCAACCCTAACCCCAATCCTACCCTGATCCCATTTTATCCCTAACCCTATAAAAGCCAATAAAACCTTATAAAAAAAGAAACAGAGGAGGACAGTGGAAGTGGGTGAAATAATGGGATCAGTAGAAAAGGAAACTGGTGAAAAATGAAGCAAGAAACAGGCAGCAGAAGATGTAGAGAAAGCAGTGGGTGATTATGAGGGGAGAAAAGATTAACTACTCTGCACATTGTGCCAGAGCTGGGAGAACATATTGTCTCGATCTTCTTACTATCCCTCTGTTGATGCAGCCTAGGACTGCATTGGCTTTTTTGGCAGCTGCAGCACCCTCCTGGCTCATACTTCAGTGATTGTCCACTAGGACTCCAAGATCCTTATTACAGTTCTGCTGTTGAGCCAGGTAACACCTAGACCAGGGGTAAGCAACCTTGGCTCTTTTATGACTCGTGGACTTCAACTCCCAGAATTCCTGAGCCAGCCATGCTGAGGGGAAAGGGAGAGGTTTCCATGCTGAGCGATGCTGGCTCAGGAATTCTGGGAGTTGAAGTCCACGAGTCATAAAAGAGCCAAGGTTGCCTACTACTGACCTAGTCTATATCTGTGCATTTGTTTTGCTTGTCTAAGTGTAAAACTTTACTTTTCTCACCGTTGAACTGCATTTTGTTGGATAGGCCCCAGTGTTCAAGTATGTCACACTCCTTCTGGATCTTGAGCCTATGTTCTAAAATGATGACTATTGCCCCCACCTTGGTGTTGTATGCAAATTTGATAGGTTCCCCTTCTACCCCTTCATCTAACTCAATTATGAAGATGTTGAAGAGTACTGGGCTTAAGACAGAACCTTGAGGTATCCCATGGCATACCTCCATCCATGTAGATGTAGTTCCATTGAAGATTACAATGGAACTACAATTGCAGGAAAACAGTAGGTCAGCCAGTTACAAATCTATCTAGTGGTGATGCCATCTATTCCACATGTTAGACTGAGTACATAAAGGCATGGAACAAAACTACATTGTACATTGGCTTGGCTACTCATTGATAATGAATAAAAGTACATTTTGGGACCTAAACCATGATGAGTTAGCAACTCCAGGTTCTATATCAGATAATACTTAATTGTGTAACCAATCTTCCTCTGTAGTTATTTTTTCCCCATGAGTCAACTGGACTTTCTTTTTTTTTCTTGAAGACGTTTCATTTCTCATCCAAGAAGCTTCTTCATCTCTGACTGGATGGTGGGGAATGGCAGGATTTATACTCCTTGCAGACAGTTGTTTATTTGCATTCTTTTAGCAAGTCGTTGAAGCCCCTTGAGGCTTATCTGTGTCATCAGGATCACCTGAGTAGTGCAAATGGGTGTGGAGCCTTCTTGGAACCGTTGAAAGGACTGTGTTGCAGACTGGGGATAGATGATGTCATATCCCTCCCACTCTGTTGAGAGAGAGCTGTTCAATTTTGACATAGATCAGTGGTGGCGAACCTATGGCACGCGTGCCAGAGGTGGCACTCAGAGCCCTCTCTGTGGGCATGCGTGCCATGCCCCGGAGATGGCAACTGTCCCTATTCAACCAGCCACCTGCTAACTCACCGAGGTCCCACATAGCTGGATCCCAGCATCCCAGCACCCATGGGCTCGCTGGCCTCTGTGTGCAGGGGCCGATGGTGTCAGGCAGCCACCCCGGCCCCTGCCTCACCTTGCCCTGTGACAATAGCACCCCTGCCCTGCCTCACCTTGCCTCGCCTCACCCTGCAGGACGAGCCTCCTGCCCACTGCCCCACCTACCAGACACCCCCTAGATCTCCCCCAACCCTCACGGCCCCCACAGGCGTCCCTCCCCATGAGCAACATTGAGGTGATCACGCCAACCTTGGCCACACCCACCCAATCTGCCATGACCACCACAGCCATGCCCACCCAGTGGGCCACACCCACCTGGCACCCGGTAATAAATAAGTGGGTTTTGGGTTGCAGTTTGGGCACTCGGTCTCTAAAAGGTTCGCCATCACTGACATAGATGGCCTCTTTGACCCCTCTTTCAAACCAGCAGTTCTCTCTGTCCAGAATGTGGACTTTGCTGTCTTCGAAAAAGTTGTCTTTGTCTTTTAAAAGCAGATGGACTGCTGAATCTTGTCCTGTAGTCTATCTGCATTTAAAAGACAAAGGCCACTCTTTCGAAGACAGCAAACGCCTTCAAGAAAAACTAGAAAGTCCAGTTGACTCATGGAAAAAAAAAGGATCTTTGGGACATCCATGACCTGGATCACTGAGAATCTCCATAGAGATTCATCATCATGTTCCTCATTAGACCCTGAGAACAAAGACAGAAACACATATACCTAGTACCTTATCCTCAGTTCCAGTGGTGGGATTCAAATACCTGAACATCTGGTTCTCTGGGCCTCCAAGGCCTAGAACGGACTTCCGGAAGTGACATCCACGCACTTCCGGCGGGCCGTTCTAGACCCGGGAGGCCTCCACCAGGCCTAGAACAGACTTCCAGAAGTGACATCTAAGCACTTCCAGTGGGCCATTCTAGGCCTGGGAGACCTCCAGGCTTCCGAGGCCTAGAACAGACTTCCAGAAGCCACATAGGTTCAGCCGGTTCTCCGAACTCAACAAAATTTAGCTACCAGTTCTACCGAACTGGTGCGAACCCGCTGAATCCCACCACTGCTCAGTTATGAAATTAAAAAAAACAACATAAAACTAACAGAAGCTATAGGAATCAGCAGGCCATTTTCCATGTCTTTGTGCCAACAGCAGAATGGGCCAGTCAAAAGAAGTGATGCTTTCCTTAGAGAAAATTTACCCAACACATTAAGTCATAATGTAGTTTCTGCTGCAAAGCATTGCACAAATGCAGACATTTGGTATATATTGCATAAATGCAGACATTTGGTATGTAAATGCTAGATTTTCATCTAGGCTACTTTGTGAATCTTGCTTCTATTATCTTTTGCTGGAATACCTGGAGATTTAAAGTGTTCAAAGGGATATAGGGCTGACTAAAACATTTCTACTCCACTAGTGAAGATTTTTCCATGATGAGATGGAAGGCATACAAAATGCATTCAAAGACACGTGACTGAACTTCCTTTGAACCCTGTTAAGGTCTGACTATACAGGCTTCTTATGCAAGTTCAATCAAATGTGGATAGTGTTTAAAAAGCCTTTCCACCGAATTTGCATTAAACCTGTTTATCTAATACTTTTTATTAGATTTATATGCACCAGTCTCACCAATAAGGTGACTCTGGGTGGCTTACAAAAGAGTAAAAAGATACATATAAAACCAGTTAATATTAAGAAGACTTAAATAAGGACTAAAACCAAGGGGACAGACAACATAGGGGGTAAGGTTTCTTTCTCATCCCGTCAACCATCTCCAGTGAAAATTGCCCCCATCGAGGTCCCAGGTCAGCTGGCAAAACCAGGTTTTAAGAAGGGTGAGGCCAGCAAACCAGTGGGTCACAACATTTATTCAGCAATTGCCTTGGCCCACACCCCAATCAAGGCAGCCCAGTTAGAGGGGGCAGCCAGGTAGCCCAACCCAGGGCTGAGCAAAGCAGAGACAATCCAATTCCCACAGCCCACTCCCTGCCTCCTTCCAGCCCCACAACCCTCCTGAGTGGAGACTTGCCTCAGGTGGAGGACTGGATCAATGTTCTCTCCCCAGAGAGACCAGCAGCCCCCTCCCCTGCCTCTTGATAGCCTGGTCTGACAGAGGACAAAAGGCCTATAGCCGTGGTGGCAAACCTATGGCATGCGTGCCACAGCTGGCATGCAGAGCCCTCTCTGTGTGCATGGGCACCGTCACCCCAGTCCTAGGCCTTCAGCTGGGCTTTATAAAACCTTTTCGCTTTAGGCCTCCGCTGCTGTGTGCAAAAAAAAAAAAAGTTCAATCAATCAGTCAATTTCAACTTCTCGCGCAAAAAAAAAGATCTCGCAAAGTTAGAATTGATTGATTGAACTTTTTAGTCCCACCCAGTCTGCCGTTACCACCACAGCCATGCCCACCCAATGGACGATGCCCACCCAATTGGCCACACACACAAAATGGGCCACGCCCACCCGGCACCCAACAATACATAAGTGGGTTTTAGGTTGCAGTTTGGGTACTCGGTCTCTAAAAGGTTCACCATCACTGGTCTATAGCTTGGCTGTGAGGAATTGAAGGCGGCAAAACCTGAGGGAAGGGGAAGAAATGCAGCAGCAGCAACAGAGACGCTTGGAGCCAGAGAGCTCTCCAATCTCTCAAGCTGAGCGGCCGGATGAGAGGAGCAGACCAGACAGAGCAGCTGAGCCAACTGGAAAGCTGAACGGAGGCCTGACCAGAGCAGAGACGAGCACCGAAAGACAGAAGGGAGCCAGCAGAGAAAACCACAAGAGGCCGGAAGAGCGAGCAACGGAAGTGAAGGCAACACTTAAATTTGAGGTCCAAGTAGGAAGGGAGGAAAGACCCCTAGTAAAGAATAAAGAATAAAAGAATAAAGTAAAGAATAAAGTAAAGAATAAAAGAATAAAGTAAAGAATAAAGTAAAGAATAAAAGAATAAAGTAAAGAATAAAGTAAAGAATAAAAGAATAAAAGAATAAAGTAAAGAATAAAGTAAAGAATAAAAGAATAAATAAAGAATAAAAAGGAATTGCAGCTCTAAAACTTTAAAAAAAATAGAGGGAAGAAAAGGATAAATAAAACTAACATAATAGTAAGAAAGTTAAATAAATAGCAAGGTAGAAAAACGAGCACAAACAGACAGAAAAAGGGATAGCCTTTTTTTATCCGTGGATCTTGTCTCTTCCTTCTTTGTTCCGATTGTCGTTTCGTGTAGGTGGTTGGTTTTTCTCCCTAAAAGTTTGATGTTTGAGTACCTTCTCCGCTGACTATGATAACACCATACGTTATGTACCATACGTTACGACTTATTAACTAAAGAGGGGGATCTACCTTTATACGTCTGGGTTTGGGAGCCCCTCAAAGAAAACAAGCAGACACCTAGCAAAGAAACAACACAAAATATCCCTAAAAGTGTTACATCAACAAACACACCTTAGATAAACAGAAAAGCACCCCAGACTGCACCCCCCAAAAATGAAGGCGAGTGTTGGTAATAGGAGATCCTATCCTCAAAGGAACAGAATCAGCCATCTGCAGATCGGACATGCAATCCAGGGAGGTATGTTGTCTCCCTGGAGCAAAAATCAAAGATGTGGCCGAGAACCTAACCAAAATAATTAGGCCCGCAGATTACTATCCTTTCCTCCTCCTCCGCATTGGGAAGAATGACACAACAAAGAACATGAGTACAATATTGAGAGCAACTAGGAAATAAAGTTAAAGCCCTAGGAACACAAGTAGTGTTCTCATCAGTTCTCCCAATGAAAGGCCAACACCCATTGAGGGGGAAAAGAATTCTAGAATTCTTTCTTGGTGTCACCAAGAAAACTTTGGTTTCCTGGACCATGGACTGCATTTCCTATGTGAAGGACTCTTGGCAAGGGATAGGCTGCACCTCATGAAAACAGGGGAAAATGTACTTGGAAAAAGACTGGCCCAATTCATCAGGAGGGCTTCAAACAAAAATTGAGGGGGGAGGGTGACCAATCTTTAGAATCCCTAGAACACAAAGCCAGTCATACATACCAAGAAAACAAATCAAACAATGAGGTAGGGAGTGATGAGAAAAAAGAAAAAGTCCAACAACAATCAGGAGATGCAGGAAACATACCCACGGACAGGCATAAAGGTCTTAAATGCTTATATACAAATGCTCAAAGCTTGGGGAACAAACAGGGTAAACAAGAAGCAATAGTACATGAGGGCAAGTATGACATACATAGTTGGCATTACAGAAACCTGGTGGGACAAAACCCATGACTGGAATGTACTGATGGATGGATACAAAATGTTCAAAAGAAATAGATCTACAAAAAGAGGAGGGGGAGTTGCACTATATGTAAGAGAACACTACATATCTAAAGAAATGCATGTGATCAAAGATAAAATGCCTCCAGAATGTATATGGGTCAATATAAAAGGGAAAAAAGTGACATTGCCATATAGTAGTGACCAAAATTGTGGAAACCTTTTGGGAAAAGTGTACAGTAGAAATGCCACCTTTGGTTAAGTTTCCACCAATTTTTCTTCTAATTTTTTTATAACTGTAGCCTTGTTCACTTAATAATACTATTTTACATCGCTTTCTGGGCAACCAGTCAACTCTTTGCACCATTACTTTAATTTTATTACGTTTTACAAGCTCACTAAATGAAAGAACACAAAAAAAACCAACCAACTTGATAGCGATCACATAACACACTGACAAATGTCCTCCTCTCAGATTCAATATGTGACATCAATAACTGAATCCTACTGTGATCTGATTGGCTCATTGCCAAAACAAGATGACACCTGATTGGCTCTCTAAACACTCATGCTCATTGGCCACAATCAGATGAAGGAAAGCTACCTGATATCAACCTAAGCAAGTTGTGCTTCCTTTTTCTGGTTATTTGGCTATAACTTTTCATAAACTACAGTACAGGTAACTATGTTGCATTACATTCTTGATTAAATTATCTTTCCATTGATATATAATTTTATGATACTACTCCAAAAAAGGGATGTTATTAGCCATCAAACCTCAAAAATACACTTTTTCCAAAAGGTTTCCACAATTTTGGCCACTACTGTAGGTGTATATTATAGGCCAGAAAATAGATGAACTCTTTGCCAACCAGTTAACAAACATATGTAGGAAGCATACCACAGTAGTAATTGGAGACTTCAACTATCCAGACAAACTCTGAAGCGAGCGGGAAATCAAACAGATTCCTAACCAACCTAGCTAACAACTTTGTCATCCAAAAGGTAGAGGAGGGAACTAGAACTAAAGCTGTACTGGACCTAATTCTTACTAATCGAGAAGTGATAGAGGGAGTTGAAGTTGTCAGAACCTTGGATGAAAGTGACCACGTTATGCTGAAATTCAATATAATGCAAACACAAGCAATAGAAAATAATCCAACCAGAATCTTAAACTTCAAAAGAGCTGATTTTAACAAACTCAGAGAGAACATAGAAAAGATCCCATGGACGAAAATCCTAAAGAGAAAAACAACCCAAGAAGTGTGGGGAACTCTGAGAACTATGATCACAGGGGCCCAGTCCAGCACAATACCACAGAAAAAGAGAAACAAGAAATTCAAGAGGAAACCAGCATGGCTGCACAAAGCTCTCTCTGACAAATTAAAAGACAAAAAGGACAAATATAAAAAATGGAAAGAGGGATGGATTATCAGCAGACAGCCAGAATATGCAAAGATGAAGTCAGGAAAGCAAAGGCTCAGAATGAACCAAGACTTTAAACAGAAGTCAAGGACAATAAAAAAAAGTTTCTTTCAACATATTAATAACAAGAAAAAAGTCAAGGAAACTGTAGGTCCACTAAAGAGAGAAGATGGCAAGGAAGTAACAAGAAATAGGAAGAAAGCAGAGCTGCTTAACTCATTCTTTGCATCAGTCTTCACACAAAAAGCATTTATAGCCCAACACACCCCAAAAAAAAACTACTGCAAAAGAGAAACTAGAAACAAAAATTAAAATAAGCAAGAAAATTATAAGAGAACACCTATCTGACCTTGATGAATATAAATCACCGGGACCCGACAGATTACATCCCAGAGTTCTGAAGGAGCTGGCAGATGTTATGTCAGAACCATTGCACCACATCTTTCAAAAATCCTGGATCACAGGGGAAGTACCTGAAGATTGGAAAATGGCTGATGTGGTTCCCATCTTCAAGAAAGGGGGGAAAAACAGACCCAGGAAACTACAGACCAGTCAGTCTAACATCAATACCTGGGAAGATCCTAGAAAAGATAATAATAAAAAAAAAACAGATCTGCGAACAACTAGAAGCCAACAAAGTTATAACTGATAGCCAGCACGGGTTTGTTAAAAACAGATCTTAGACTTCAGTAAGGCATTTGACAAAGTAGACTACAACCTGCTGCTTAGTAATCTAGAAAAATAGACAACAACACCATCAGATGGATCTGTAGCTGGCTGACAAACCGTACTCAGTGAGTAGTCCTCAATGGTACTACATCCACATGGAGAGAAGTAATCAGTGGGGTACCGCAAGGACCTAGGTATTTGCAAGACCGCCTCCTACCAAACACCTCCCTCTGACCAGTCCGCTCCCACAGAGAGGGCCTCCTTAGAGTGCCGTCGGCCAGACAATGCCGGCTGGCGACCCCCAGGGGGAGAGCCTTCTCTGTGGCAGCTCCTGCCCTCTGGAATGACCTACCCCCCGACCTACGTACAGTTGCGGACCTGCGCCTTTTTCGCCGATCCCTGAAGGCCCATCTATTCCGTGCGGCCGGCCT
>NW_015387227.1:440478-442946 GCF_001527695.2 Protobothrops mucrosquamatus
TCGCCGATCCCTGAAGGCCCATCTATTCCGTGCGGCCGGCCTGGCGTAGTTTGATTATGTTTCAGTGGGGGTTTTTGTATGGGTGTGTTTTTAGAACAGGCCTATTATTTAATTCGATTTTAGAACAGAAACTATTTATTTATTATCGTGGTTTTTAGTATCGCCTGTTCACCGCCCTGAGTCCCGTAAGGGAGATAGGGCGGTATATAAATTTAATAAATAAATAAATAAATAATAAAATAAGGCTCTGTCTTAGGCTTTTAGGTGAAAGAGAAGATGGGGGTGGAGGAAATTTCACACTGCACATCTTTCTACTTTAATAAAAGTTAGACGGTAAACTGGCTTTACAGTGATGCCTCCATGGAGGTATATATTCTATATTCCATATAGAACCCGCATGTGGTTCCTTCCCAGAAGGCAGAATAACTGGTAATGCTCATTTGGTTTGGTTGAGTGAAACAGAGCCTAGAGTTTCCTCTTTTATTCAACAAGATAACTTGGAAATATAGTCTCTCTGACCACTCTGCTGAATCACGGTTAAGGAGAACAAGTCAGTGTCAGGGTGGCCCAAACTGTAATAAAAACAGAAAAAGCACTGATTGGAAAGACCGACTTAGCAGAGACCTTTAAAATATTGACCAGGCTGATCTCCTCTCCTATCTATTTAGCAGTTGGACAGCAAAGATAGATTCAGTAAACAAAGACAATTGCATAACTATCAGCATGCCTCTGTTCCTATAACTAAATCTAGGCCAGTGGTGGCGAACCTATGGCACGTGTGCCAGAGGCGGCACTCAGAGCCCTCTCTGTAGGCACGTGCACCATGCCCCAGAGATGGCAACTGTCCTCTTCAACCAGCCGCCTGCTAACTCGCTGAGGTCCTACGTGGCCGGATGCATCCCAGCATCCATGCACTTGCTGGCCTCTGTGTGCGGGGGCCGATGGTGTCAGGCAGCAGCTGCCCCGGCCCCTGCCTCGCCTTGCCCTGTGACAATGCCACCCCCGCCCTGCCTCACCTTGCCTCGCCTCTCCCCGCAGGACGAGCCTCCTGCCCACTGCCCCACCTGCCAGATATCCCCTGGATCTCCCCCAATCCTGCCCGGCCCCCACAGGCGTCCCTCCCCATGAGCAACATTGAGGTGATCACGTCCACCTTGGCCACACCCACCCCATCTGCCATGACCACCACAGCCATGCCCATCCAGTGGGCCACACCCACCTGGCATCCGACGATAAATAAGTGGGTTTTGGGTTACAATTTGGGCACTCGGTCTCTAAAAGGTTCGCCATCACTGGTCTAGGCTTTCTTTAGACCCGAATTTTTTGTAGAAGGCCTATTGAGTGGTCAAAGTCTGAAAATGCAGTTACTAGGGAAGTACGACCTAAATATTCTACTAAAATTGATGAAAGGTACTGAAATTTCTGTTCAAAAATTGGTATCTGGAAACATTTCCCAGCATCCTAAATGTCAATTTCTCTCTTACATTCTTGCGACAGGCATATTGGCTTGGTTAGAGACACAACGGCATAGTTGCCAACTTGCCCTGAGACTGCCAGAAAAAGTTAATGTGGAGTTCTGGTCTCCTCCCAGGATGCATTTGGGCTGCTGCCCATAATGATATGTATAATTGCAAAGGCCTGCCAAAAAAAGCAGGCTGGATTTAATTGAGTCAACACACTGCTATTAATAATAAAATGGCAGAGGCTTTGCCATTAATCACTCATGTTGGCTTTATAGCAGGCAGTGTAAGGTATCAAACAACACCTTTACAATGGTACACTAAAAACTTACCAAAAGGAATAATATACACCTGCTCTGATTTTTTTTAAAAAAGGAGCAAACAAGGAAGAAAGAATGCCCTTTGAATAGAAACTCCTTTCTAGAGCCCCAGTTAAATTAAATAGTTTGCTTCTGCCTCACATATTTCCAGTGAAAGGAAGTGGGCTAGGTGCATATTATAGAAAAGGGATGCATGGCAATCTTTGATTAACAACTCACTGCAAGGCAGCAAGATTATAACCTGAAGCAGAAAGAATAATCGCATGAAACAATAGTGAAGGTATTCGTGAAGATTAATACTGTTTATCATGGAACCCCATTTGATTGAACATTCTCTAGCAGAGCTTTTTCAAACAGTTTAAGACCTCTCGTGTATGGGATAGCAACCTGAATGTTTCAATAGCCATCATGATCAACTTTCTGGGCATTAAAACATAGAATCATAAGGTTAGAAGGTCATCTAGTCCAACCCCTGCTCAAGGCAGGAGACCTTATACCATCCCAATCAAATGGTTGTCCACTCTATTCTTGAAAACCTCCAGTGATGGAGTACCAACAACTCCAGGAGGCAAGCTGTTCCATTACTGAATTCTTCTCACTGTCAGAAAATTTCTCCTTAGTTCTAGGTTAGATGTTTCTTTAACAAGATTCTACCTACTGTATTACTTCTTGTTAATTCACTCTTGTT
>NW_015387227.1:443912-446800 GCF_001527695.2 Protobothrops mucrosquamatus
TCTAATCCTTCTCTTTGATAGGCTAGACATACCTAACTCCCTCAACTGTTCATCATACGGTTTAGCCTTCAGACTCTTTATCAACTTTGTTGCGTTTCTCTGCACACTTTCTAGGATCTCAGCATCTTTTTTGTATTATGGTGACCAGAACTGGACCAGAATATTCCAAGTGTGGCCTCACCAGTGCAGTATAAAGCACGTTTATCACTTTTCATGATCTTGACACCATCCCTCTGTGGATGCAGCCTTAGAATAACAGAGTTGGAAGGGACCTTGTAGGTCATCTGTTGTTCGTCCATCGATTTCGATGAAGACCTTGACATCTTATGGATTATGGGCCATCAACAGTGTGTCCGTAGATGGCTGATAAGACCGATGTTAGCACGGAATGTTCTGCCACATACTGAACAGAGAAAAGTGGACACTATAACTATCTAGACCAGGGACTGCGAACGGCAGTAAACCAGGTGCTACAGATGGCAGTAAACCGGGTGCTGCAGACGGCAGTAGACTAGGGACTGCAAATGGCAGCAGACCGGTAGACCGGGGAGTATGAAAGGCAGCAGATCAGTAGGCCAGGGACTGTGAAAGGCAACTGCAGAGCAGTCTCTTGAAAAAAGAAACTGATGCTATTTTGATTTGCAAAAGATAAGACAGAAAAAATAGGCATAATTACCTAGAATAGAGAAGGTAGAAACAAGGCTAACAGCAAAGCACATCCACCAACCCAAAAGAGGGATTTTTCAAACAACAAATTCATGGAACAGGCAACAAATACTATTGTGGTATGCAATACATGTTCCATATATGTGCTTATGCCCAAAGAACACTCCAATTATACAAGCATTAAATGTAAACCATGTGAACCACTAGAGGAAAAAGTAAGGGATCTAGAGGCAACTCTAGCCAAACTCCAACCTACACAATAAAGCTATACACAAACCAAACCAAACAATGGACAAAGAACTCCCAGAGGATTTGACCCTTTTGGTTTTCCATGCCTAAGTGTCCAAATCTGTCAAGATCCATCTGGATCTTGAGCCTATCATCAAGGGTTTTGGCTATTTCTGCCAGCTAAGTGTCATCAGCAAATTTGATGAGTTCTCCTTCTATTCCTTCATCTAAGTCATTTATGAAGATATTGAAGAATACTGGGCCTAAGATGGAGCCTTGTGGTACCCCACTGCTTACTTCTCTCCATGTAGATGTAGTACCATTAAGGACAACTTATTAAGTACGGTTTGTCAGCCAGTTACAAATCCATCTGGTGGTGATGGTGTCTATTCCACCTTTTTCTAGCTTATCAAGAAGTACGTTGTGAAGTAGCCCAGGACTGCATTGTTGTTGTTTTTTTATGGATAAGGTCACTAGTATCATGCCAGCTTGATGCCAAGATTTTGGCAGTATCAGAGATGAATATATCTACCATATTGTTTAACAAGGAGACCTTTCAATCTGCAAAAACTGATAGACAAACAGACTAAAGACTAACACAGGCCTTTTGATTATTTATTTATAACAATTTGGCATCACTTATCATTTAAAATACCAAAGCACCTTGCAGTAAATAAAGTAAACACAATAATGTAGGAGATTTAGAAAAAAGCAAACAATAAACTAATACATTATATAAAATAATTTGGGTAGCTGATAAAATGAAAGGAATGTGTGTGTGTGGGAAATGCCATTTCAATTTATGGTGAAAGGGCTTCACTGTGAAAGGGGTCTGTTTAATATTTATAAGGAGGGTGCTCACCTTCACATCATTCCTGGATAATACAGCTGTGGTTAGACCAAGAATGCTGTCAAGGTGTGATGTAGCTACAAAAAAAAAAAAAAAAAAAAAGCAAATGCACTTCTAGTCTGCATCAACAAATCTATGGGAATCAAGATCAAGAGAATTTCTTTGGTCAGACTACACCTAGAATATTACATCAAGTTCTGAGAATATTACATCAAGTTCTGAGTCCACTTTTTAAGAAGGACATTAGTAAACCTGGAGAAGAAAAACAAGATGATTGAAATGATTTATTAAATTTATTATAGCTACTCTGATGAAAAGGGGCCTGGAAGCAAAACTTATGTGTAATGGTTGGATGCTCACTATGTTTAATCGCTAGATGAGAAGACTGTGGGAAAAGACACATGTCTTCAAGTAACTGAAGGGCTATCACAAAGAAGATGGAACAGAATTCTTCTGATTTGTTCCAGAAGATAGGCCAAGAAATGATGGATTTAAGTTACAAGCAGATTTCAACTAGACACCAGGGAAAGATTTTTAAAATGGTAAGAATGGTAAGATTCCTATTTGACCGAGAAGCTCACTGGTGACTTTCAGCAACTTGAGATCCCTATTTTAACTAGCTTCACAGGCATGTAACAGTTCAGAATTATGAAAATAACATTTTTTGCCAACTTTCTTCATAGTAAATATGGTTGTGTTCTGTTTTCTTTTTAGAGCAGTATCCTACTAATAGGAAGCTAGGCAGACAAGCAGGCCTGAGGCTTTCTACATAGTTGGGTTGAAAAAATGAAAGGGTTGGTGGTAGTGATAGAATTATAACTTCCTAAAGGAGTGTCAGGATGTTGTCAATCCTACCAAGTAGACAGCTATAGGAACAAAGTCTTTCAATCTAAATGTGCTTCCCCCTTTCTCACTTTCTCTTCATGTAATAATAGTAGTAATAATAATAATAATAATAATAATAAATAATAAATTTAATTTATATGCCGCCCTTCTCCCAACGGGACTCAGGGCGGCGCACAACATATTTAAAACAAAACATAAATACATTCCCCCCCGATAAAACCGAATTAAATCAAATTTTAAAGTTGTGTCTCTGTCAAATTGTTAAAAGATAAACCCCAAATAAAATCCTCCCTAGGTC
>NW_015387228.1:0-11436 GCF_001527695.2 Protobothrops mucrosquamatus
AGCACTGTGTTGGCCTTTTTGGCAGCTGCAGCACACTGCTGGCTCATATTTAGGTGATTGTCCACTAGGACAATTTGCTTTATTACCATGTCAGCTGTGATATGTGCCTTGCAAATTCCCTAGATTTGCTGTTTTACCATAACCTTCACAACTGTACTTTCCTATCTTCATATATACCCACATACATGCATTTAAATTTCAGTGGAGGGGATTAGTTTATTTGTATATAAAAACTAATTAACAGGAATACCTCTTTCAAATACCTTTGGTAGTTAATTAATTTTGATTTCCTGCTGCCTTGTTGGCAAGGGATAATAAAATGTGATCCTTGGTATTATGCTTTTAAACACACACAAGCACAGACGTATTACACAAATCCCTGGAAAGAATAAATGATTCATTATTCTAAAAATTACAAATGTAGCCAGGGGAAAAAAACATTTCAGATATTTCTTACTTATATTTGAAAGGTTGGTCACTAAGGTCCTAGCTGAGATTAATATCTATTGAGATTTGGAAGGAATAGACTGACCCCTTTTAAAATCTAATTGGACACCTGTCAGTATGACAGTGTTATATGACGTGTTATGCAGAATAAAGCTAGACTTTAATTGAGAGTAAACTCAGGAAGGAACTTTAACCAATCATGGTCCCATAATGAGTTTACTGTCTGATAGACACTTACAGACCCATCACTTTCATTCTGTACCTCTTGCATTAATTACTACAATATTCTTTCATGCATTTTTGTTGACTCACCTTGAACTCCTCATAGCTATTCAACTGCTGTCTGCCAAAAAAATCACTTCTCTTGTCACTCTGACTGGATACATTAGCTTTTGATCTGTTCCTGATTTAAGCACAAGCTCCTGCTCTTTATTTTCTATGCTTTCCTATTAGACTTATAAAGATAGTCCTTGATGTACAGCTACAATAGAGCCTACCCATTACATTCAGAAGTCGTGATGATTGTAAAGCACGTCACATATGCGACCAAACCAATTTTATTATCTTTTTGCAGTGGTTCTTGAAGTGAATTCTGGTTTTCAGCAAAAAAAAATCACAAACACGAAACCAGAAGACACTGCAAATGACTGTAAATGTGGCCAGTTGCTGAGTGTCTCACATGTGGTCATATGACCGTGGGGGTGGGTGGGACCCAGCTATTAGAACTTTGGAACTAGGTTGTAAGTATTCTTGGGATGTCCATCATAACTTTGAATGATAGCTAAACAATGGGAAATAAATTGAAGACTGCCTGGATCCTTTTGGCTTTCTGATCCTATTTCCTGATATATTCTTACCCAGGGGTCCCCAACCTCCGGTCCGGGGACCAGTACCGGACTGTGGCATGCCAGCAACCGATCCACACAAACAAGCAAAGCCCCATCCATGGGATGCAGGCAGCACACAAAACCACGCACTCTCTGGTCCATGGAAAAACCTTTCTCCGTGGAACCGGTCCCTGGTGCTCAAAAAGTTGGGGACCTCTGTTCTTACCCACGACCTTCATTCAGCTCTATATGGAGCTTGAATAATCCAGAAGACTTTTCTCCATCAGATTCTTTCTGAATCCGACTTGAAACTTCTTCATAAAATGCAATCCACCTTTACTTTCTTCAAATATCTCCTTTTTTTAAAAAAAATTTTTACATAAAATATTTTGCATGCTCACTCTATTTCTATATTCTGCAATGGCCTTCACTAACCTAAGATCTTCCATCTTTATTTACACTTTAGCAGCAAGAATTCCTAAACAGCCTGGTGAATGAATTTTCCTAACTGTAATCCTATAACAACAATTGGGCATGACATATGGCAAGTCTATTTGTCAGCAAATAGTCCAAACAAAAAACCACAACTCATGAGTACTAAAACTATAATGTAGTAATTGTAAGGGTAGATTAACAGAATATTATAAGTCTGAAAGCATTTCTTTACTTTTACTTTCCAGAAAACTAGGGAGAGTCCTTTTTGAGATGCTTCCCACATTCCTTTTGCTTTTGTTGGCTGAATATCTTTTGGAACAGATAGTCACCCCTCACCCCCATGAGGTGAGCAAAGAAGAACACTATATATTTAGCAAAAGAAAATAACACAAGGATGCAGATGTATATGTTCAGTAACTGGCATCATACTGATTTTTCCTTGCTTCTTTATCAATATGGTAAACTTTAGAAACCAGGTGGGCTGACCAGATAGCAGTAGATGAAAAATTATGTATTAGAAACATTTGCTTACCTATAATTTATCATGAAATGGCCACAGAGACACATATGCAACCCTACTACTCACTGAAATAACTCTTCTAAAAATGAAAAATATAGTGAGGTCTAAAAGCTACCTATGTAGTGATGCAAGATATATTTTTTCCTTCAATTTATCAGATTATATTCATGATGCTTTTTCACTCACCCAGTTTAGGTCTCCAGATGCACACTGTGTTACAATAGTAGTCTGCATAATATAGATTCCATATCCATCAGGATGTCTGAAGATGGGGTTTGCAGATATTAGACAATGCATAATGTGCTTTCTGACACATGATGCTGTTTGAGAGCAAACATCCTGGCTGGGAGGAGGACTCAAGCATGGAATTAGCCTGGACTCACTATATGAACACAACAGGGTTAGGTCTTACCCTCCCTGAATGCCTTACAGTAGCAGCACCATGGACCAGTTCTGTGATGAGAGGATTTTCTGAGGACCAGAGAGGGTGTGGTTTTACATGCTGCCTGTATCCCGTGGATGGGGCTTTGCTTATTTGTGCAGCCCAGTTTCTGGCATGCTGCGGTCTGGTGCTGGTCCATGGAGCAGGGGTTGGGGACCCCTGCCTTAGAGACTCATCTAGTAGTTCTCATGAGAAAACTGGCAGTCTGGGGAGATTTCTATGCAATAGGCAGAGAACAATAAAGTCGTAGGTTGAACCTTACATGTGTGGGTCTTGTTGTTCATGATTGATGGATGCCTGTGGAAACTCTTTTCTAACACAAGGAGCAGTTATGAAAGAAGGAGAAAGACAATCAGAAGAGAAAATGTCCAAGGAACAAGAGATCTTAAATTATCAAGTGGGCATTTGGGCCAAATTTACCTATTTGTGCTTTTTAAGTAGTTCTCTCATTTCTTTAACCTAAATATCTAACTGATATAAAAAAAGTTTTTGCTGACAAGTCTAATTCCAGAGATCTTACAAAAATGCTGGTCTTATGTTTTACACGAATGGAAAGAAAGTTAAGGGGAGTTGGGTGGATGATGAATAACCTGGAGTCAATGCCTAGCAATCCTAAATCTATTCGGGGTGAGCCAGAACATAAATCTCTTATTTTTTAAATAATTTCAAAAGGCCATCTGTCCAGGCAAATATTTTCTATGACTTTCTCATAACCCTGCTTTACTGAAATGATTCGTTTAATAGCTGCTCTATATGATGGCAATATCTGAAAAATTGGACAGGTCTAAAGTACTGGTTACCATGGAGCATCTTCATTAAAGCTTAATTACTGAATGACATATGTGAACCTGATTTAGCTTATGTTTTGCACTCTGATGGAAGTTGCAATTTGAAAGATAACCTAGCTATTGAAGGATACATTAGATACCATATTGCCAGAGCCGTGGCAATTAAAATCATTTCTTTCCTCTAGCATAGTCATTATTCCATGCTTCACTATACAAATAACCTTTTTTTTTTAGTGATAAAGATATTGAGAAGCTTGTGGACTCTTCTGATTCAATGCTGGTAGACAAAGCAAAACTGAAACAACCACATTTTTTTCTGCTTTTTAGTTAGAAGGTTGACAACCGATGTACTGAATGTTCACTGCAGGAAACAATCTTTCTCAAGTACTCCTAGATCCATTTGCTTCATGGACACCATAGCTAGATTTTTTTTTTAAAGGAGGATATTTATAGCTCAGGGTTGAAATGAGGAGCCCTTGGTGCTCTCTGAACTTAGTTGTTTTCTTGCAGATGTTTCATTACCCAAACTAGGTAACATCATCAGTGCTAGATGATGTTATGTAATTTGGGTAATGAAACATCTGCGAGAAAATAACCAAGCTCAGAAAGCATCAAGGACTTCTCAGATTTTTTTTTAATGACCAGATGGTCTTCTTTACTTGGTGTCCTTATCCTTTTAAAATCAGATCAATTCTTTCTAATTCCTATAAGGGCTTTTCATTTGGAATTTTCCAGTTATTATTTGCCATACCTCTTTCCTCACCCTAAGCAGATATGCCCATATATAGGTTTGACGGTCACAAAGTGTTGGTTGAAACAGCAGTGAACATGAGAAATAATGACATTTTTATGAAACCGGATGCAGACTACAGAAATGGAAGAGTTAATCATGAAGATAAAGCTGCCACAGGATGTAGCATGTATGAAATATAAGGCAAGGACACTTACCAAGAAAGAGAAGAATCAAG
Organism: Protobothrops mucrosquamatus; assembly: GCF_001527695.2. NCBI lineage: Eukaryota > Metazoa > Chordata > Lepidosauria > Squamata > Viperidae > Protobothrops > Protobothrops mucrosquamatus. The sequence continues at coordinate 4,428 of NW_015387228.1, forward strand.
TCTTTGTAATACATATCAATGCAGTATCACAAACTTCAAATGACATCTGTGTCCACACTATAATAATAATCGGAATATAAGAGGCTTCTTAGATTAGTTGTCACTCAGATAGATTATTATAGATATCTTGTTTACAAAAGAGCTCTTAGAATGATCTAAGGCTACTTCAAATGATCATTTCTGCCTGGTATTCACTTTATAAGATGGAATTGCAGCTCCCATTATCCTGATTGAGATTTCTGGGATTTGTGCTTTTAAATCCTCTGGAAGATTTCATACTGGGAAATCTTCATCACTGCATTACATAAAGATATAACTGGTGAACTGTATTCTCAGTTTAAGGATATAGTCTTACTGTAACTATATGTATAAAATAATTAAATTATAAAAAAGCAAATTGTGGTAAATTGAAAATCCTAGGGATATTCCTTTGCAAAAATATCATGAGGGATAACTCTGCTTTGTTCTTGTCTATGTTAAGCTTCATAAAATGTCCTTTTGCCCCATTATTTTCATTATTATTATGTGTATATAGAAGTATCAAGGACTAGACCAGGAAGAATTGCTTATCTCTAACTGTCATATTACTACCCAGGTTCTCATGAATATACCTCTTTCTATCTCACTCTAATAGGAATCATAGTTTTTGCTACCAATGATAAATGTATCTCATTACCAAATCACCAAAATGCTCCAAGGCGCCTGAAGGCAGGACGAGAAGCAACGGATGGAAACTGATCAAGGAGAGAAGCAACTTAGAACTAAGGAGAAACTTCCTGACAGTTAGAACAATTAATCAGTGCTCCAACACTGAAAGTTTTTAAGAAGAGACTGGACAGCCATTTGTCTGAAATGGTGTAGGGTTCCTGCCTGAGCAGGGGGTTGGACTCGATGACCTCCAAGATCCCTTCTAACTATTATTATTATTATTATTATTATTATTATTATTATTATTATTATTATTATTATTATTATTATTAATATTAATATTAATATTATTATCTTTGTCTTACATTCTTATTTATTCATCTGCCAGAAGCTGAACCAATCGCAGTGCTCCTATCTATGGATGCCAAAATTAGTGCATAAAGGCATGAGAAAATGTTTGTGCTTGGACAACTTGGACAATGTCAATTACATGAGAAGCTTCAAAGTGAGTAGACAAGCCCTAACTCTACCTAATTTATCAATGAAACTTATTCAACCTTCTGGTTTGCTTTGACCAACCTACCCACATTGTATGAAGAGGTATGAAAGGGAGTTGAGAAGTATTCAAGGGAACAAGAATTGTTTTCTACACATGATCTGGGAAGATGTGCTCACTTTCATGTACAGATTAGAGCCAATATGTTTTATATTAGAAAAACATGCACTATATTATATCCTCAATTAAGATTTTATTATATTCTATATAATTTATGCAATCCTCTTTGCCATAAAAGATATAAAGATCTGATGTATTATATACGTGCCTACTTAGCAACTTTTTCATCCTCTTGAGAACTAATTATTCCAAATCTATGAAATTTCCACTGGACTGGCAATAACTGATATTATACTAATGAATGATAGCAACCATTATTAATCATAAAATATGAATATATTTAGTTTTACATTTATATAAATCCAAAGAATTATAATCAGTTATCTTTTTACTCAAATACCATGAGGCCTAATTTTAAAAAATGTAACACTTAACTAGCAGAAAGACATTTTTTTTCATAATGTCAGTGTTATGGTTCCGAAAGAAGAAGCTCTTCAAAGAACTTTGAGGCATTGTTTACCTTAAAGAATCTTTAATTTGCAACATAGCTTCGGCAAGTACATAGAGAAGCCAAAATCTGAATTCTCCTCCCCCAAACACACATATCAAAGCATAACTCACTCCTTCATTTAACAGTCATTAATCACATTCTCCAATTAGTTTGAAGTGTGAACTTTCCCTCCCGTTATCTCCTCTTATTACAACTAACCTTGAAGAATACTCTACTGAGATATTGTTATGGCTAACTAATCCCCAGCACATTCTTCTCCCTCCCCTCCAGCATCATCTCTTTTAACTCTAAAAGTAATACACAGGTTAAATAGGAAATGTCTGCATCTTTATATATTGTCAAGCAAGAACATCCGATGTTAGCAGCATTGACAGTCAGGTGTTGCTGCATAGCATTATTAAAAAAATAAATGCAACTTTAACACATGCAAAGGAAAAATATAAATTTGAAATATAACATACAAATTCAACAGCAACATTTAAAACTAATTTTAGTATGGCATACATACTAATGATGAAATTCTAAAATTAATTTGGAAAAAATCACATCATGCATTGCAATACTTCAAATCCTACATTCTTGATTATAGAAGGATATAGACAGGCTGGCTTTTTATTTAACTTTAATTTGTGTCTTGTATTTTTAGGAACATCATATGATGCTTTGAGGAAACAGCGATGTGAGTGGCTTAAAAGTTGTCAAGTAGGAGAACAATGTCCCAGATAGCTAAAAGGGGGTTAGAATCTAGCTGCTGCCTCAGCTGATTACATTAATGGGGACAGAGCTAATGGAATTGTTGACACATGCAAATACCTACCTATCCTTCAAGCCTCCACTCTGTCATAGAATAGAATAGAATTTTTTATTGGCCAAGTGTGGTTGGACACACAAGGAATTTGTTTCCGATGCATAAGCTCTCAGTGTACATACAAGTAATAGTGATAATCATGATCATATACAACATGAAAATACATTCATCATAAATTGTGAAATACAACACATCATCATAAATCATAAGATGCAACACTTAGTGATAGTCATACAGTACTAGCTAAGCAAACAACATAAATCATACTAGGGTACAAAAAACCCCAATATAAATTGTAAGATACAAGCAACAAAGTTATAGTTATAAGAAGATAAGGATAGGTAATAGGAAAGATGAAGAATATCATAGCAATACAGCTTTACTAAGTATTTTAACAGTGTTGTAGGAATTAAGGAGAAACTTCCTGACAGTGAGGACAATCAACCAGTGGAACAGCTTGCCACCAGAAATCATGGGTGCTCCATCACTGGAGGTTTTTAAGACGAGACTAGACAATTACCTGTCTGAGATAGTATAGGTTTTCCTGCTTGAGCAGAGGGCTGGATTAGAAGACCTCCAAGGTCCCTTCCAGATCTATTCTATTTTTCCAGTCTTTACATTGTCTCCTCCTCTCATTTATCAGACATTGTCTCCCCAAATTTCCTGTCCTTACCTATTCCACCAAAAAGTTATTTTTAAAAACAACAGGACATGGATATGAGAAAAAGGCTGATCTCAGCACAGATAATCAATAGGTATGGATGATATATGTAAGAATACTCTTATGGATGGCACTTGATTATACTTCATTACCTTTCTCAAAAACATTACTCTTAAAATACATTGCCCTTTTGTTTTCTTAAAAAAAAATCTTGAAGCCTCTGGAAGCAGAAAAACTGACCTTTCTAGCACTAGAGAAATGAAGTGAAAATTAATTATCAGAAGTGAAACAATTGAAATGATTGAAAATGCTCACAGCAACCAGGTTCCAACTGCTTATTCCAACAGGACTACATAATTATATCTTTGCAAATATTATAATTGTTATAATTCTATCCAAAACTGTAAATATCATGATGAAATAATAGGTGCCAGCCTTCTAGAAGCTTCTTTGAATAAAAACAGATACATTGAGTAGAAATCATTGTGGGAATAGCAGGTATAGTTTTAAATTGAATAAAATGCACAGGTTCCTGAGTGATGACCTTTTAAGAAAGTCTTCTGAAGTGAACAGCCTTCTCCTGAGGGCAATATTAATAACATGTTTCATTCTGCCTTCCCCCCACCCCTTTTCTGTTTCTCTTTTTTTAAAGCAACAATTTCTAGTGCTGAATTTGTATTGTACTATGGTAAAAATCTAGCCTTGTGTTGTAGAATTTAATGAATGGCTCTCATGGCATCTGCAAGGCAACAGACATTAATTTGTTTACCCCTTTTAGAACAAGGTTAAGTTCCCTGCAAAGGTGTTTAATGTGCACTAACTTAACAATACAATGCCGCCATCCATTTCGAAATGGAATTCAGAATATCTCTAAATTATTTATGAAGGAATCAGAACTTTAACTTAGCGTTTCTTCTTTCCGATCCGATTCAGTTATATTGTGGTAAATAATCGCAACACTGAGGAATATATGGTCTTGTTGATGAAATTATCACCATTCAGTTGGGATCTGGAAGCACGTGGCTCAGTGGCTTAATGATGCTGAAGATGGTCATTAAGCCCAAGCACTGCGTGGCAGGGTGAGTTCTGTCACTCAGCTTCTGTCCACCTGTTCAAAAGCATGTTCTATGCAAGTAGGTAGATAGGTACCACTTTTGTGGAGAGACAAGGTGGTGAACTGTGCAAGCAGTTAGATTCCTGATGCCTTCCCAGTTGCGGTGTCTGCTTGTGAGACAACTCTGGAAAGGGAGGGGGGCCTGAGTAAGGCTGCAGGAAGAGCTGCTCAACTTTCTCTCTGGTGCAAAGCCAGCTTGCTCTTCTGCGGCACACCTTGGGAAGCGGGCAAGCATGTCCTATAGTAGAGCTAGTACCAATCTACTACTCAGCAATAGCATTGTGATCTCCTGACTATTGTAACAATGCCACAAGCTAATAATAATAACCAGGTTCTGATACTTTGCACTGGACACCCAAGGCATATACACCCAATATCTTCCTTGCGGCTCTGAAGGAACAAGAGTTTGTGGCAGATTTAGAGTAGGAACAAGACAAATATTCATATGCGGTATTGCAAAATTGAGAGCTGGGAACTAAAATGATTTCTACCAGTAAACAATTATTTGCTAGCTTGGGCTTTCCCTGATAATGCTACCTATTTCTAGTTGATTACAGTAATAGATTATAACATTTTAATTGTATTGTTTTATTTATAAATTTTAAATATTTAACCTTGCTTTATTATTTACAAATTATTCTTATCCTCTATTTTGGGGTTTTTCAAGCTTGACACCTTTAAGCATGCTGGCTGGAAAACTCTGGGAGATGAAATCCATACTGCATATCTTAAAACTGCCAAGGTTGAAAAACTCTGCTCTATGGAATTGAAGGTGTTGTAGCTGAGGTCATTCCTCATTTTAGCCAATACAAACTCCCCAAGTAATTAATTATTCCTAAATACTGAAGTCCCAGTTCTCATTTGGGCAGTTTGAAAGTATTTAAGTAAGCTTGAATAAATAAATATATTCCTTAAAGTTCCTAGTGTGCTGAGTGTTGACAAAATTATGAGGGTGCTATGAAAATATCCTTCCAAAAGGTAGCTTCAAACAGGTGACATGCAGAAAAAGTATTTGTGGAATAAATGAATTTGTATATGGACAAGATGAGAAATCAAAAACATTGCCGTAGTTCATGAAAATGTCAACACCCATTTATGATGTTAATATGCATAACTTTCATAAGTAAATCTTAATTTTTCTGCCTCTTATGGCCTGAAATTACTTGATAAGCTCTGCTGAAATTATACTGGTCTAAATCCAGTCACTGCTAAATGATGGATCACTGAGAAAATGTTTCATATATTTTTTATTTATTTTTCATTTATTAATTTCATTTATGGAGCCAATTTATTATTGAGAAGGCAGTTTGCAAGAGGGTTAAAAACATAAATCGACAAGGCAATAAAACAGCTGTGCAGGAGTAGGGGGGAATAGGAATACTACAAAATATACTACAAAAGGTTTACAATTTTGGATACTACAAAAGGTTTACAATTTATCCCTGCTCAGATAGATTTCCAGTGTCCAAGTTCAGTTTCCTATTAATCAATAAGAACTCCATCTTGCCTAGATTTAATTGCAACTTATTCTTTCTCATCAACCTTAAAGCAAGTACAAGGGGACTAGTTGCTTGCTTGGATGCCATGAAACAATACAGGTGAGTGTCATATTAACTGATCATTATAACTGGACTAAACTATTTGGCATTAGCTTCAGGAATAAGTGAAGGATGCATACGATATATAGGCAGTGATGATTAAAAAGTAATTACATTAAATTATCCAAAAGAAACCCATTAATTTTTGCGAAAATAAATGTGTGCAATGACGATAAAAAGGTTTCTTTCTTTCTTTCTTTCTTTCTTTCTTTCTTTCTTTCTTTCTTTCTTTCTTTCTTTCTTTCTTTCTTTCTTTCTTTCTTTCTCAATTTTCATCCAGCTTATTGTAACACTGTATTGTAACACTGTAACATTTCTAAAAATGTTCAAAGATAGCACCAAAGCCTATGTCTTCTTAATTGGTAATTCCATGAATTGCAGTCATTAATTTCTCTAAAGAATACTAAATCAGGAAGGCTACATTTTGAGTTTCTCTTCAGCTGTCATTTATGCTAACTTTTTAACATGGGGGGGGGGGGGAATCACGCTGAAGGCGTTTTATAATCAGATACTGTAAATACTATGTTTCCAAAAAAATTAGCAGCCATCCATTTGCCATTATCTTTGTCTATGTTGTTCTTTGTTTCAGAATAAATTCAGCTTCATTAATAGATAACAGCTACCTTGCTTCATGCAACGGAATCAGACAAACATCAATTTGGACTATGTTTTCCATTTTTCATCTCCTTAACCTAAATATGCTATCAAACTTTAGAAGTGGAAATATATAAAATGATACTCTCTGCTTATTGATGCCACTATCTCATGTGTTAGTTCATACATATTAAATATCACAGGGAATTCTATCATTCCAAACAAAACAAAGGTCCAGATGAAATGCCTTTAAGCACCCAACAACAGATGGTTAATTTACAGGTTGAAAATATGTCAAGCTGTATTTAATCAAAATCACCAATATTGTATCATTGTATTATATGGTCACCTATCTTCAGGCCAAATAAGATTTTTAAAAAAATCAGCAAAGAAGCGTCCGCTAAAGTTTATTTAAACACTCACAGTGCATTTTACTCAGTGATACATACATGAATAATT